>NC_133369.1:12236211-12526818 GCF_049309525.1 Garra rufa | reverse complement strand
GGCTAATTTGAATTCTGCCGAAGGCATTCTGATTATGTGTGCTACCCAAATAATGACTAAAAGTAAGTCTTTGAGAACGGGTTTCTCAAGCCAGGTGGCGCATTAGACCAGGGGCGCATCTCCTGTTTCCAAAACGCATCACAAACTGCTTGACAATTGCATTTACAACACAATTAACTAAACAAACTTGTGTAACCAACTATTCCTACACTGCATGTACTTCTGCGTAAAAGGCTGCACGACGTGTGCGTTGCAGTTAAATACACAGACGCGCACGGGCATGGATATCTGCGTGCATAGTTAAACTGCGTTGGTTTTAGAAGCGTCAATTCAGTTGTTGCATATAGTTTAATGTCTTTATTTCGGGATTATCAAAGTAAATTATAACTCAAATTTGAGATTTTCACTGGGGCACGCATCTTGTCATTACATCCTGTTTTTGGTACGTTTAGAAGTATTTGGTCTGTGTTGTGCTCATATTTCATTTGAAACAGTTTTTTTTGGAAGTGAACCGATACCCATCTTTTTAGCGGTCTTGGTCTGCTTATTTGGTGTGCACCAGGGTTTGGATGGCAGTGTTTTCACTTACTCAAATGAACCGCACTAATAAAGAATTCGCACCAGAGTTCTTCTAATCGAACCAAACATATCAAGTGTGAGCAACCCATAATTTCAATTTATAAAAAAGTGATATTGAAATTGCATTTTGTTTCCATAATATATATTTTTTATTTTTTTAAGAAGTAATAGGTCCCATAATTTTGAGGGAAATGAGTTCAAAAGTCAGAAAATCTGAAAATCAAACAGTTTCAATAGTTTAATTTAACCCTTCCTATTAAATAATATATTACCGTTTCGGTAGCGACAAATTTGTGGAGAGGAAAAATATTCCAGTATTTTCTGAAAACACAATTAACTGCACAATTTCTAGAAACGTGTACCTTGGATATTATACAATTTTCATACATGCAAAATTATTATTATTTTTTTTTAAAGACATTTCTAAATTTGACTTTGAACCAATTCTGTAGAATGGCCCACATAGCATAACTGTCTTCAACATCATAAGTATTTTTTCTTCAGCTGCAATTAGCATATTACAATGATTTCTGAAGTATCAAGTGACATGAATAGAAAGACTTAATGGCTGCTAAAAATTCAGCTTTGCTATCACAAGCACAAATCACATTTTAAAATGTATAAAAATAAAAAAGTGTTTAAATTTTAATACTGCACAATATTACCATTTTACTAAATGTTTGATCAAATGAATACAACCTTGGTGATCATAAGAGACCTCTTACCAACCCAAAAATCTTACTGACCCCAAACTCTGAACAGTAGTGCATTCATAGTAATCAAACTAAAGTTAAGACAATTGAAAACGTTTTTGTGACACCACAAAATATTTCAGAATCACATGGTTAGATATTTAAAATCTTTTAAAAATTCATGAATTTAACATTACTGCCTTTGAGTCTCCACCAAAAAAATAAACAAGGATACTCGGATCCCCAGAAAAATCCATTTTAAGCTCATCTAGACTAAATCTTCAGAGCAACTAAAAACAGCACAACCCCTTCGGGTTCACGTACACCACATATAAATATATAAAAAAAAAACATTTTCATTTCTATATACAAAATGAGAGCATGCCAACTCACGTGCTCAGCTGAAAGCGCACAAAGTTTTTAATGTTGTTGTAAATCCCTTTCCCCTCTTCAATAGCAGACCTAGAGTGAGAAACAAAGGCTTGAGGACGTGTGTAGACTCATTAGACGGCACATCAATAGTCCTCACAAGTCTGATAAAGCCAAGAAAGTGTATGCTTACATGATAGTTTGAAAGTCGTCGTCTACTAGGATCATGTCTGCTGCCTCTTTGCAGACATCAGTGCCAGTCTGACCCATTGCCACACCGATGTCCGCTGCCTTCAGAGCCACCGCGTCATTAACACCATCTCCCGTCATTGCAACAACTGCACCAATGTTCTGTAAGGACTGAAGCCAGAAAGAGAACTCTTAGAAACATATGCTTATATGTGGAGTATGATCATAACTAGTTTGTTTGCTGCAATCACCTTAACGATCTTTAACTTGTGTCTGGGGCTGGCTCTGTAGAATACCGCTATCTGTGGAGACAAGTTACAAAATTATAATACAAGCTCTCCACATTGCCAGATGAGAAAAAGTGTTATGTTCGAGATTCAATTACTGCATGCATCTATTTAAAACACAGTTTTTACTATTAGTCAAAAATTAAAGGTACAATAAACCTTGTGTGCAACAGTTTTGTGCCATAAGACTGCCTACAAAACACTTGTGGACTTGAAAACTGTCCAAACCCCGACTGTGAGTCTTTAGGATGGTAGTGCAGAGAAGAAGCTTAGAGTGTATGAAAGTGTGTGTACCCTGGGCACTATCTGAGAAAGATGCTGGATGTCCATCTGGTCAACTTCATCTCCAGATAGAAATTGAGAACCTTTGGTATAGAGGCCCAGACGACTTGCTGTGGTCAAGAGAGACAACAGAATAAATATATGCAAGTATATTATTTATTTATTTAAAAATAAGTAGATTCAGAATGTGTAATGTCCAAACTAAACGGTAAAAATGTATACAGGATTCTTATATATTTTCACACTTGATTCAAACCAGTGTTATTTTAGTATAACTGATACTATTATAGTATGCATATATATTTTAAAATATTTTTTATTTTTATATTTCCCATTTTCATTTTTATGATAAAGTTTCAGTAATTTTGCTGTTGTCATTTTTGTTAGTTTTAGTTTTTTTGTTTCTAAATAGTTTTAGTTTTTACACTTTATTCAAATCAGTGTTATTTTAGTATAATTTAGATACTATTATAGTATGCATATATTTAGAAATATTTTTTAATTTATATTTCCAGTCTTCATTTTAGTTAAGTTTTCGTAATTTTGCTGTTGTCATTTTTATTAGTTTTATTTTTTTTTGTAAATTGTTTAATTATTTCAGTTTAATTTTTTGTTACACTTGATTCAAACCAGTGTTACTTTAGTATAATTGAGATACTATTATTGTATGCATATATTTTAAGTTTTTATTTTCACGTTTTTACTTTCGTTATAAAGTTTTAGTAACTTTGCAGTTTTAGTTTTTTCTTTCCTAAACAGTTAATTATTTCTGTTTTTACACTTGATTCAAACCATTGTTGTTTTAGTATAATTGAGATACTATCATAGTATATATATATATATATTTAGAAATAGTTTTTAATTTATTTTAATTTACAGTTTTCATTTTAGTTATAATGTTTTAGTAATTTTGCTGTTGTCATTTTTATTAGATTATTTTTATTTCCCCGCTTTAATTTTTGTGATAATGTTCTTGCATTCTTACAAAAGTAATGTAATTTGTAATGCATTAAACTGCCGTAGTAAAAAAACATGCAAGCAAAAATTGTTTATACTAATATTGGAGGTAAATATTTTATGTATCACTATATTATTATCATCAGCCTTCCTTGTGTTCATTTACAGCCAAACACTGTAAAACACACCTTTATTTATCCACCTTTTTCTTCCAGTAAGAGTGGACACGGCCATTTGTAAATTGTATGGGTCTGACCTTCTTGTTTCAGCTATTTCAAGCTGTACAAAATACTTTTTCCTGCTTGATATCGCAAAATTGGTGTGTCTTACTATATTATTTTAATGTATTACCTTAATTATTAGCACACAGGTTTGTAGTGCAAACAGTTTTACCATTTTCTTCCCATGATTTCCCTATAGCGCATAATGAACCGGAATTCTCACCCATAGGCTTACTTCCGCGTTAAAGAAAAACGTGGATATATTTTGACTTTAAGTTTTGTTTTTAATTTAACAAAAAATGACAGCTGTATTTTCCATGCCTAAATAAGATGTAGGCCTAAATGTTATAAATCATTGAAGATGGAGAGACACGCACTGTGACAGAAAAAAGCTAAAATGGTTGAATGTCATACCAATTGACACTGCAGTCTCTTGTGAATCCCCTGTGATCATCTTCACCGCCACTCCAGAGCTGATCAGTGTCGCCACAGCCTCTTTCACTCCTGCTCTGGGAGGGTCGATGATGCCCACCAGTCCCAGGAATGTAAGCGACCCCATCTCAGATCCAGAAGCAAACGCCAGCACTGCCAGAGGAAAGGACAACATCATCAGCTGCTGCCAAAATCTGCTTGATCTTAATATTACTGTGTCCTCCATGAAATGTCTTTAATTAAAAGAAAACTAATAGAGGGGAATGTCAATATGCGAAAGCACTTTTTCCATGTCCTCCAAGACAACTTAATCTTATCAAAACAAGCCAAATGACATGCAGACAGCTTTAAGCTGGGGAAGACTTGCCAGGGTGCAACTGAGGAGGCACCATTAGAGCTGACAGAAAAACGTTTGGGTGCCATTTCAAAGTTATGTATGATTTGAACATAGCAGGAAAGCTGTTTGACATTAAGCTACAGCCTGGGAACCCAAATGAGCTGAGTTTTATGTATAGACCTTTTCAGAAATGCTCTTAAGAGTAGTATAAGCTGTGACTGAAGTCACACAAATATGTTACATGGACTATTTTATCAATGCCCTTACTACCTTTCTGGGCCTTTAACGTGTCAGTTGCGTTGCTGTCTATGCAGGGTCAAGAAAGCTGTCGGATTTCACCAAAAATATTTTAATTTGTGTTCCGAAGATGAACAAAGGTCTTATGGGTTTGGAACGACATGAGGGTATTTAATTAATGACAGAACTTTCATTGTTGGGTGAACTTTCTTATAAGCATCATGAAAGTCTAGCATTGTCAACCCATAATGCCATTGCTAACTGCTGAATCAGTGCCTATAAGGGTAATACAGCAGGCCATTCATTTGTTATTTAATAGAAGACAACTTGCTTTAACAATCCATTTGAAACTTTAGATATGTAGTCCATCGAATGTTTCAAAAGCATAATAGCTTCTGTAACTCCACAATAATGAGTTTCAATATCCGTAATGTGATGCAAAAAAAATAAAAATAAATAAATAGGCTGACGGATTTTGCTCAACTACAAATCACACTGGCCCAAATTCTACTAATAATTATATATATTAAGAACAGGGCAGAAAACTGGGTTTCTTGTCACCATATCATTCCAACACATTATTTTCACTTGCTGGAAATTGAGTGATTTCCAACTGTGACAATGTAATGCAATCTTCCTGCAACTCCTAACTTTTAAGTAATATAGAAGCTGAGACAAGACTTTCAAGACTTTTGTTTCACCGACATTATCCATGACATTTATTGGCGAAATGAAAGTGCTGTACCTCTGAGACCCGCAGTGCCCATGTAGCTCTTTTGTTGCTGGTAGAGTTCTCTCTGCTGATGGGTCAGAGACAGAGTAACGCCTTTACTGTTGTAGGAAGTACAGAAGCGGATGAGTTGCTCATAGGCGCCCTTCACGAAGAATATGCCAGGTTTGTCCTGTCATTTAGATCAGAAGTAGGGAAAGATGATTAGTTAGTCCCACATCACCAGATTTTTGATTCTCAGGAAAACTTTACAGCTTATTTTGACCAAGTAGTGCACAATCTAAACAAAATGGCTCTATTTTTTATATGTATTACAAAGTATTCAGTTTTGAGAGGTACGTCAATCTGAATTCAACGTCACCACAATAACTGATTGAAATGCAATAAAATGGAAACTTATGCAAATAATTACTAGGGCTGCCCTCGACTAAAGATTTTTCTGGTCAACTAGTTCTTGTTCATTTTAAGCATTAGTCGACTATTAGTTGCACGTTTATTAATAAATCAAATAAATCATAATTAGCCTTTAATGGGGGTAGCTGTGGCCTAATGGTTAGAGAGTCGGACCTCCTCCTTTCCTTTGCTTTCCTTTCCTTAATTGCCTACACAGCCTAATAAGTAGGACTGCCTTCAACTTAAGATTTTTCTGGTCGACTAGTAGCAGGAGACTGAGATAACATTTAAAATTTTTTTCGATAAACTAGTGCTTTCTTTGTTTTTGGCTTAAAAGATAAAGTCTGCAACACCGACTCATCATCTCCGCCGTAGTGATGAACCTGTATGCATGATTCATACGGATTACACAATCTGAGAATATTTCTTTTCTGTTTGAAATGGTTTACTTAAAAGTAGACATTTCACTCTCTATAGATATATTTTTCATGTCTGTAAGGCAAGTATACACAGAGTTTCTGAGTTTCGTGCACATAGACAGATATGGCAGTAAGCGCATCCAGTTTGCTTTCATTATTTCACAAAAGCGCAAAGTTTTGTTGTTATTGTAAGTGCACACAAATAAATGTAGTCTTTACAGATTTGAAAAATTTATCACTTGTATCTGTATGGCCAAAAACGACAAAGTATTTTAAGAGTGACCGCACTGGCACCTCCATCTGTCATGCATGCATTTTTTTAGATTAACATTAGATTGACCTGCCATGTAAAGTTACTGCTACATACAGCTTTCACATGAAAAGCCATATTTGAGGTCGATAAATGATCGATGAGTGTTTGGATGTCCTGCCTGATGTACTATATTACGACATAGACCCGCTGTTAACAATCTGTCTGTCACGGACTGCGTGACTTCGCAACTTCCTGTGAAATTTTTTTTGGTGACTAAGCGACTAATAAAATATTGTTTGACCAAACCTTTTCTCGTCAACTAATGGTTAGTTGACTATTAGGGGGCAGCCCAAATAATTACACTGGTCTTTGTGAACGGTTGAACAGACAATACAGCTGAAACAACTGCTTGTAGACTCTCTAAACAATTTATGTCTAACTATTCATTACAAATTATTTCCAAAACATAACACAGAAAACAAAGCAGTGAACCCAACAAAGAGTTCTTTCTACGTAGCAGTCTGGTGCCTAAACACACTTTTGTTTCTCGGTGGACTGATAAACAGTTGTGCACCCTGACACCCATAAGCTAGACAATGAGATTGGATTTTAAGATTTCGAAGGAGCTCTTTGAGAGAGCTCAGCGTGAGCCTGAGAGTAGTGATAAATAGCTAGCCAAGTGGAAAACCATTTGGGCACTTTCTATCCATTTTAAGACAAGTGCATGTGAATCAATGGGATCGGCGATGTGGATGTGAATGTGAATTTCAACGTACACTACTGTGATGTTGCCAAGTAATTTTCAGCTCCAATTACAGTACCTAGCACCATTTATTCCATTTACTACCATTTTTCTACCATTTGGTCCAGCTTACCTGCTGGGTGCGATGGACGACGCGGACCGCCATCCACTTCTGCTCGGAGGAGAAGGGAATCTCTTCCAGCCTTACAAACTCCTGCTGCAGGCCCTCCAAACCCATCTACAAAGAACAGAAAACAAAGGCACGTGCGGTCACATACTCGGCTCACTTAAATCCTTCAAAGAAAATACAGAAAGTCCAATCTAATCTCAAAGAGACTTATCAGTTCTGGCTGAATAAAAGAACTCTGATACATGGTATGCTCTTGAACGCACACCAACGACTGACACAGAAGAGAAGAAATTGTTGAATAAAGTCATTATTTTTGTTTTCTTTGCACACAAAATATTCTCATAGCTTCATAAAATTTTTACAAAATTAAAAGCTCCAACCCATGTTCTTACCTATTTCAAATATTATAATAATAATAATAATAATAATAACAACAACAACAACAACAACAATGACAGCAATAGCCATATACTGTAAAAAAATAATAATAAATTGCACTGCAAAACAAATTTAAAATAAACATTTCATAGGTAAATCATTTATTATTCATTTTTGCTTTACACTACAGTAGGAAAATTACAATAATAACTTCTACACTTGAAAGAGATATTTTGAATTTGGACTGCAGTAACGTTATTCATTTAAACCGCTGTCAGCAATTCATACTGTAATTTTTAAGCTTTTGTTTTGATGGAAATGGTTGTAGAGCTTTTATTTTAAAGGTAAACTCCAGCTTCAGTGAAAACAGGCTTACAAAAACGCCTCACAGAAATGCTGTAATCATCTGCCGTGAAAATAAAGCATATTTGGTGGCCATTGCCCAACCTATTGTTTTATATCATCATGTGATCACAGTTTTGCGATCATGATATCATGATATTGATAATATTGTTACATCCCTACTGTCTATACAGGGTCTGAAAGCTTGTATTTCATCAAAAATATCTTCATTTGTGTTCTGAAGATGAACGAAGGTCTTATGGGTTTGGAACAACATGAGGGTGAGGAATTAATGACAGAATTGACATTTTTTGGCTGAACTATCCCTTTAAGCAGCGCCCTCTTCGGACTGGCCCTGTGCGACTCTTATTGCTAAAGCCCGACCCAGAACACCACAGCATTGTGGCAGTGAGTTTTGCGCAGAAAAGAACCACCCACGTTTTCTTCAGAAAACATAAAAATCTAGTTTTTATCATTGGATTTGCCTCACATTTTTCTCAGTTTAATCCCCATGTAAACGTCCCTGTGGAGAAAACAATGTTATTAGTGTACCAGACGTTAACACAACCGGGACCCTCAAGGGAGATGCTGTTGCCACAGTAACCTGTTCTATGGGGTGTGAAAGCGTGTCTGCTCATCTTAATTAGCATGAGCAAGCAGAGCCGGTTCAAACACTCTCTGTTTGCCAAAATGAGATGACATAAGGTGACAGACAGTACCACGCAGACATCATTCCCACAGGCTGCTGCCTCTTGTTTGCACAGGTGGGCAGAGCCACCAGGCACGTTCAACCACATTGTTTGGACTTAGTTATGATACAGTATTTGCATGTAATATACCAAAACATCAATTAGCAGCATACCATGCAGAACAGCAACATACTGTACCTTCATAGCCAGGGCGATGAGGGCGCCTTCGGTAGGACGGCCCATCAGGGTGTTGCTTCTGATTACTGCATCATTGCACACACAGCCAGCCTACGGGATTTCAGACACCAAATGAAATGTGTCACATAGTAGTACTCAAACAGCTCTGCATTTTATAAGAATCTCTGCTCAGCCTCACCTCCACAATCTTGCTGATGGAAGAGTTGGAGAAGCCATGCACTATCTCTCCATCCAGCATAACCTCACCGGAATTGTTGTACCCGACCCCAGTGACCTGTAAACAAAGCCGAGATCTTAACACATTCAACTCAACGTGAAATGGCATTTACAACCTAGATAATTTACATTTATGAGTGAAACAGGATATATTTTCTATAAGAAATGAATTGACTCAGAAACGTGGTCTATATATGGCAGGTGTTTAGAGTTATTTTCAAGGAAGTTATTACATTTTGAAGAAAGACAACAAACTCCACACAAGGCTCGAGCACTGATGCTAGATGACTTTAGCAGTCTTCTGACAGAGCTCTGTTTGCAGCCCACAGGGATGTGAAATAAAAAAGCATGATGTAATAGACCTGGGAGAAGCGACCTACTAAGTTTAAAAAGTGTGAGACTCAATCGACTCCTCAGCTGACTCTTTGAAGATTTATTAGAGCAGGCCGATGGCACTGCAATGAATTCAGGACTCTGCACTGATACCATCAGGCTTCTGAGACATTCCTCCTGTTCCTCAGAGAGAAACCTAGAGGGTTCTCTTCACATCCATGGGGCTCATGAAACACTGCAGCTATTAATACTTATTTCCAATGTAGTGCTGGCTTCAGGACAAATCATTTGTCAGATGTCCATTTCAAAGTTTCTTTATGTTTTATAAAAAAAAAGTCTAATGCTCACCAAAACTACATGATACTATGAATTATTTTTACAATTAAAATAGTGAAAATAGTTGTTTTCTATGTTAATATATTTTAAAGGTAACGTATCATGAAAATCTGACTTTTTCCGTGTTTAAGTGCTATAATTGGGTCCCCAGTGCATCTACCAACCCAGAAAACATGAAAAAGAACAACCCAGTAACTTTGTTTTGGTAAGTCTTTTTCATATTTCGCTTAACAATGACATGGTAAAGGGATCTTATTATTATATTAGCGCCCCTTAATCTGCATGTTTACACCCACGGTGACATCATTTTGTTTTCGCAATCGACAACGGTGTACCAGTTCTAACACCATGGCGAAAGTTCAAGCAAAGAATGCTAACTGTTCAGTCCAGTCTCAGATGAGACAAGAGAGCAGTGGATTTATAGATTTATTTAATCTAATATTACGCTGCTGTCACACAGATCTAATAAAAACATGCGACTTCTTTCCCAGCTGTTTACCTTCACAGACATAACCGACTGTTTTTAACAAAAACTTGTGTGTATTTGACAGTTCAAACGCAATAAGACATGAAAGAGAACTTAGTTTGACAGTTGAAGCGCAATAAGACATGAAAGAGAACTTAGGTAGTCAATAAGACATGAAAGAGAACTTAGTTTGACAGTTGAAGCGCAATAAGACACAAAAGAGAACTTAGGTAGTCAATAAGACATGAAAGAGAACTTAGTTTGACAGTTTAAGCGCAATAAGACACGAAAGAGAACTTAGGTAGTCAATAAGACATGAAAGAGAACTTAGGTAGTCAATAAGACATGAAAGAGAACTTAGTTTGACAGTTGAAGCGCAATAAGACATGAAAGAGAACTTAGGTAGTCAATAAGACATGAAAGAGAACTTAGTTTGACAGTTGAAGCGCAATAAGACACGAAAGAGAACTTAGGTAGTCAATAAGACATGAAAGAGAACTTAGTTTGACAGTTGAAGCGCAATAAGACACGAAAGAGAACTTAGGTAGTCAATAAGACATGAAAGAGAACTTAGTTTGACAGTTGAAGCGCAATAAGACACAAAAGAGAACTTAGGTAGTCAATAAGACATGAAAGAGAACTTAGTTTGACAGTTTAAGCGCAATAAGACACGAAAGAGAACTTAGGTAGTCAATAAGACATGAAAGAGAACTTAGGTAGTCAATAAGACATGAAAGAGAACTTAGTTTGACAGTTTAAGCGCAATAAGACACGAAAGAGAACTTAGGTAGTCAATAAGACATGAAAGAGAACTTAGGTAGTCAATAAGACATGAAAGAGAACTTAGTTTGACAGTTGAAGCGCAATAAGACATGAAAGAGAACTTAGGTAGTCAATAAGACATGAAAGAGAACTTAGTTTGACAGTTTAAGCGCAATAAGACACGAAAGAGAACTTAGGTAGTCAATAAGACATGAAAGAGAACTTAGTTTGACAGTTGAAGCGCAATAAGACACAAAAGAGAACTTAGGTAGTCAATAAGACATGAAAGAGAACTTAGTTTGACAGTTGAAGCGCAATAAGACACAAAAGAGAACTTAGGTAGTCAATAAGACATGAAAGAGAACTTAGTTTGACAGTTTAAGCGCAATAAGACACGAAAGAGAACTTAGGTAGTCAATAAGACATGAAAGAGAACTTAGGTAGTCAATAAGACATGAAAGAGAACTTAGTTTGACAGTTTAAGCGCAATAAGACACGAAAGAGAACTTAGGTAGTCAATAAGACATGAAAGAGAACTTAGGTAGTCAATAAGACATGAAAGAGAACTTAGTTTGACAGTTGAAGCGCAATAAGACATGAAAGAGAACTTAGGTAGTCAATAAGACATGAAAGAGAACTTAGTTTGACAGTTGAAGCGCAATAAGACACGAAAGAGAACTTAGTTTGACAGTTGAAGCGCAATAAGACACGAAAGAGAACTTAGGTAGTCAATAAGACATGAAAGAGAACTTAGTTTGACAGTTGAAGCGCAATAAGACATGAAAGAGAACTTAGGTAGTCAATAAGACATGAAAGAGAACTTAGTTTGACAGTTTAAGCGCAATAAGACATGAAAGAGAACTTAGGTAGTCAATAAGACATGAAAGAGAACTTAGTTTGACAGTTTAAGCGCAATAAGACACGAAAGAGAACTTAGGTAGTCAATAAGACATGAAAGAGAACTTAGTTTGACAGTTTAAGCGCAATAAGACACGAAAGAGAACTTAGTTTGACAGTTTAAGCGCAATAAGACACGAAAGAGAACTTAGGTAGTCAATAAGACATGAAAGAGAACTTAGTTTGACAGTTTAAGCGCAATAAGACACGAAAGAGAACTTAGTTTGACAGTTTAAGCGCAATAAGACACGAAAGAGAACTTAGGTAGTCAATAAGACATGAAAGAGAACTTAGTTTGACAGTTTAAGCGCAATAAGACATGAAAGAGAACTTAGTTTGACAGTTTAAGCGCAATAAGACATGAAAGAGAACTTAGTTTAGTACTCACTACGTGTGCTTTGGATGTGCGTGCTTAAAAACCATATATCAGAAGTTTAAACTAATATGGTTTAAAAATGCATGATTTCAGCACGATAGACATGATAATGAAAACCAAACAGATGTTTTTTTAGCAGAGTATCTGAGGTACAGGCTGTAAAGGCACAGCCCTATTTTAAAAAAGGGGGCGGGGAGCAGCTCATTTGCATTTAAAGAGCCATGCAGGAAAACAGCATTTCTGCTTCCACTCAAAATAGGCATTTTCAAAATGATATGATATGATAAATGATCTGTGTGAGTATTTTGAGCTGAAACTTCACAGACACATTCTGGGGACACCTGGGACTTATATTACATATTGCAAAAATATTAGGTATCCTTTAAAAAGTAATTTATTTCTGTGATGGCAAAGCTGAATTTTCAGCAGCCATCACTCCAGTGTCACATAATCCCTTCGGAGATCATTCTAATATGCTAATTTGCTGAATAAAAAAACATTTCTTATTATCGAAACATTAATATGTTTGTGGTATCTGTGATACATTTTTATCCTCCTGAACATTTAAGGGCCCTTACCTCAGCGTGCTGTCCATCAGAGGTGAACAGGTGAGTGACTGTCATCTCATTTTTAGTAAGAGTGCCTGTCTTATCGGAGCAGATCACATTACAGCAGCCTGGGGAGGAAAGAGAGGTTAACACGCACAACTAAGAGTTTCATATGTCATATCTGTCAAGATAAAATGCAAATGATGTCCCATTCCTTGACACCTACATAATATTTTCACAGAGAAACACACAAACAAATTGTGTGGCGTTAACCATGGTAAAATGTAAATATATGGCCTCAAATGGTAACAGCTTTACATGTGGCTTATCTAATAAGATCAGTCCCGGATGGTGATTGATCAAGAGCTTTTCTACACTCCTTGCCTCTAAGCATTCCTGCATTAACATCTGCAAATACTTCAGCACGAAGCTACATTCAAATCTTGTTTTTGTAGATAAACTCCTCTGTGAATTGAGCAAAACAATCATTTCAGATCATTTATTCCTCTACTTGGCCATTAAGTCCATTACATGTTTGAAAAGGGTTCCAAACAATACAATAAACATTTTTATAAAATGTTCAAATGTTACTGACACCCACAAGAACATTTGTGCTTGATTTAATGTGTCTACTCTGTATTAAATTAGTGCATGTTGACCAGCCACTGTGGCTGGTCATTTGACTTTGTGAGCTGACTGATTGTCATATGACTCATTACGTAATGCCACAGATTGAAGAAACCACCAATGTGACTTTTTGTTTTCCTGTGAGCTGTCCAACAGGAAGGAACTGCACAAGGTCTTTGTCTGAACATTAGATGAGAGGTGCTTTGACAAAAGATTACAGAGCATTTACAGAGTGTCCTTGTATTAAATTGATCAGTGCTTTGTGAACATTCACTCCATCTGTTCTGATAGGGTCACAGATAGCAAGAAAATAAACTGAATTTTTATGAAGGTAAAAATAAGACTGTTTAAGGCCTTTTCAAGACCAAGCAAAGAAAATTTTAGGAATAAATTGAAATGTAACAATACGCTGGACCCTGGACCACTAAACCTGTCCCTAACCGTGGGTATATTTGAAACAATAGCCAAAAATACATTGTATAGTCAAAATTATAGATTTTTCTTCTATGCCAAAAATCATTAGGGTATTAAGTAAAGATTATGTTCCATGAAAATATTTTGTAAACTTCCTACTGTAAATATATCAAAACTTAATTTTGGATTAGTAACATGCATTGCTAAGAACTACATTTGGACAACTTTAAAGGCGATTTTTCTCAGTATTTTTTTTTTAGTTTTGCATCAGATTCCAGATTTTCAATTAGTTGTATCTCAGCCAGATATTGCCTAATCTTAACAAATCATACATCAATGGAAAGCGTATTTATTCAGCACCATTGTGACAAGTCCAGGATCACACGTTCTCTAAAGCTAAAAAAAATAAAATGCTGTACCTGCTGATCAAACTGCAATGGTGTTTTTCATCAGTATTTTTGTCTTGTTTTTCATTGCAAATGTCTACATTTACTTGAGAAGCAAAATGACATTGACAATCAACATTTAGTGAGTTTATGATTAAAACATGAACAAATATCTCCCAGTGGGTTAGAAAAGTTCAATCTAAAGGGAAAAAGTTTTCATTCATTTGTTTAATTTCAACAAGACTTTATGCGTTATTTGCATCTCAAGTAAATGTATGTTAATTTAAGCAAGTTTAGATATATGTATTGGAAAACAAAACAAAAATACTGAGCAAGATATTCATTTTCTTGTAGTGCATGCAACACTGGATGTCAAGACTTAATGAATTCAAGACTTTCTGTTACGATTTAAGACCTTCTTAAGGTCTTAATTTGTGCAAGGGTGAATTAAGACTTTTTAAGACTTCTTTAAGACCTGAAGAAACCCTGTAATTAGGATAGCAAACTAAATACGCTTATCAGCATTTAGGGGAAAGTCATTTGGTATTTTGTGAAGATTCATTGTCACTATTCACTGTAGTCAAATTAGCCAGATAACAAGACAGACAGGCTGCTTGTCAGGCCCTTAAACTTGGGTGAATGAAAAATTTGTGTGTTTTTTTTCCCACTACAATGTTCTTTGAAACCATTAAAGCTAAAAGACAGCTGCAAAACTATTCAGTACAATGTCATACGAATACATTTCAATGTTTGACTTGAAATCCACGTTTGTTTACTTTTTGCAGGATAAACAATTCTGGTACTACTTTGTGTAACCACATGATGTCCAATGCAAAATGTGGGTCATGAAACAAATGTAGGTCATACCCAGCGTCTCCACTATAGGCAATTTCTTAATGATAGCTCGTTTCTTCACCATCCTCATCACTCCCAGTGCCAAAGTCACAGTCACCACGATGGGGAGGCCTTCTGGGATAGCTGCCACAGCCAGGCTGAAGAGAAGAGCAATGACGCAACAGTTAAAAGGCCAAAATCTGCACTACACATCAAGTCATATTCCTTTTCTGTGCTGGACTAACTGATTAAAGACATACCTGACGCCTATGGTGAACATGTCTAGAATGTACTTCCCCTGAAGCCATCCGACCATCATGATCACTCCTGAAAATGAGAAATGTATTAGTGCCGTCACAGGGAGCGAATACAGGATATGACAGAACAGAAATTAGGGTTTGCATTTTTAATGAGATGGCATGCATCACTAACTCATGAAAGTGCAATGAATGTTAATTGGACAATCTTAACAAGATGTCTACCGATTATCCCAAAGGAATAAAGCGAGAGCTGTTTTCCCAGCAAATCCATGCTTTTCTGTAATGGGGTTTTAGGAGCCTGTTTAAAAAAGAAAAAGAAAGAAAAAAGTTAAATGTGAAGCAAAGATGTTTGTTTGTTTGTTTGTTTGTTTTTTATAATGTCAATCTTTCTGGTTTATGCTTGATTACCTCCTCTGCTTGCATCATCTTAAAAACTTCACCAAATTCTGAGTTTTCTCCAGTGCCTATGACAATGCCCTAGAATTTAAAAGCAAAATGATTACAAATATGTGGAAATCATTTGTCGTATCCAAAGAAAACAATTATAGAAATGTCTGAATTTAAATCTTGAATCATATTTTTTTCTAGAGAATAAATGAATAAATCAAATTAATAAATAAATACCATTTTAACATAACATCATAAATAATGGATCAATATTTAATTATCTCCCATTAGATAAAAATTATAACAAATTAATTAATTAAATTTCTCAGTACTTGGACATCAGCAATGAAGCATTAGGAAAACAAACTGTGTGACTTGATGTTAAACTTCAGCATGCACTGCTGTTCAAAAGTTTGGGATCAGTAAGATTTTTAATGTTTTTTAAAGAAGTTTGATCAAAAATACAAAAAATAATTTTGTGAAATATTAGTTCAATTTAAAATAACAGCTTTCTATTTGAATATACTTTAAAATATAATTCATTCCTGTGAATCAAAGGTGAATTTTCAGCATCATTACTCCAGTCTTCAGTGTCATATGATCCTTCAGAAATCATTCTAATATGCTGATTTAGAATCATGTTGAAAACAGTTGTGCTGCTTAATATTTTTTCAAGTATTTGAGGTCAGTACATGTTTTCTTTCTTTTTTGTTTTAAAGAAATGAATACTTTTATTTTGCAAGGATGTGTTAAATGAATAAAAAAGTCATAGTAGAGACTTACAATGTTACAAAAATATTTCTATTTGGAATAAATGCTCTTTTTAACATTTATCAAAGAATCAAAGAAAAAAAAAGTATCACAGGCTCCAAAAACATTAAGCAGCACAACTGTTTCCAACATTGATAATAAAATCAGCATATTAGAATGCTTTCTGAAGGATCATGTGACACTAAAGCCATGTACAAACATGGTTAAAAGGGGCCTTTTGTAAATTGTGCAATAGGTTATTTTGCTGGTACCTTGTGATCCGATTCATCAAATAGTAATTACAAACATGTAATAGTACCCTGGCTTTCCCACAAGGCACCAGTGAAATTTTATCTTATTTAAACATTTATCTATACGCTTTCAATTTTCAGTTATACTTAAGAAAAACAAAAAACAAACAAGAAAGCAGTGGGGAGTATGTAAAATTGTAAGAATGAAGGCAGTTTGAGGAATTCTGTGGGGGGGTAGATCGAAGAGCAGATCTAGCAATGTATCAGATGTAACTGTACCTTGGCCTTCCCACAGCGCACCAGAGTACCCATGAAGGCAATATTACTGCGGGATGTGATATCGCCATTGGTGGCAGCCGGCTGAGGGGCAGAGGTCTTGGTGCTGGGGGTGGTCTCTCCTGTCAAACTGGACTCGTCAACTGATAGATCAATTGCCTGCAGGACATTGAAATGTTAGCTTTACTAACAGGCCATCATAATAGTGCTGCTATTTCATGCACAAGTTAGTTCTACCACTAACTGCCAGTAGAATTTGCACATATTGTTATAGGAACAGTGTAACACTAACAGTTTAACTAACTGGGTTAAAGCCCAACTCCGGATAAGCCTTCTAATATCATCCAAAAATACCTTTGTTTGGACATCCAGTAACAGTAAATATTCTGAATCAGAATATGACCAAACAACCAAGAACATTATTGTGCATGTATATAAAGTCAGTATGTGAATGGAAGAGAAGGAGAAAGCAAAAAGGAGTGATGTTACTATGTGTCCATATCCATTCACACCTCGAACAGCCGCAGGTCAGCTGGGACTCTCTCTCCGACTGACAGACAGACAGTGTCTCCAGGCACTAGCTCTCGTGCCAGAAGGTGTTCCAGACGTCCTTCTCGAACACTGGAGTACAGGGAGAGACAAGATGAGTTGAAAAGAGAAATAAAGAGAGCAACAGAGAGATTGCTTGTTGAACAATTTGAAATTAGGCCAGAGAAGTCATGTGGACAGACCTTGAGATTCATGCCCCATGGGCTAGAAAGAGGTCAAATAGTTTTGTTAATGTACCGCAAACAGTCTTGGCAATAAAAATGAAAAAAAGCCTGTTGCAGGAAACTGGTGCCCGATTAGAAAGAGTGACAGAAAAAAGCAGGATAACACATGGTGGTGCGCACTGAGGGTGTTCTACAGGTGTCTGGGAACAGGGCTCAAGGCTGTGGCACGGCCCGGTTTTGAAGTGCAAATATGAGACTTTGTGTGTTTGAAGTGGAAATTATGCCTCTCATTCTCACTCTCTCCATATGTCGTCTGAAAGGCAGGCTTTTATGCGTTTGGTGGGTGTAAAGCTCTGGAAAATACACCTCACACCCACAGTCCTGACACCTTTTATCATTAATGTAGTTAAGAAAGAAAAAAAGAAAGAAAAAGAAAAGCCTATCTATCTATAATATATAATAATAAAATAACTAAAACCCTAAATTTTATATTAAACAGAATAAAACCGCTTTCTCTTAAGATTATAAATATCAGTCTATTAAAAAGTGTTTTACAGACAGTGACCCTGGCATGAGGCACATATGGTGGGATTTTCATCTGACAGTAGAAACATGTTACTAATTTATGTGTGTATTAACCAGCATCAAAAGAAAAAAAGGATTTTGAACATTCACTACTGTTAAAAAATTTGGAATCAACCAGATTTAACATAAAAAAAAAAAGATACTTTTATTCAGCAAGGGGGCATTAACTTAAAAGTGATAGTAACGATTAATAAGGTAATTATATTTCAAGATTATAAGACTTCTATTTGAAATAAAATCTGTTCTTTTAATCTTTCTATTCATGAAATGGTATCACGGTTTCTTTTGGAGCAATAGCTGCTGAAAATTCAGCTTTGCCATGACAGGAATAAATGACATACATTTTTACATAAATTTAAAATAGAAAATGGTTTAAAAAGAGTGGTTTTAAATATATTTTTAAATATTTAGCTGTGTTTTTAAGCAAATAAATACAACTTTGATGAGCAAAAGGACTTACTTAAAAAACATTAAAAAAAATATAGCTGCAAGCAGCGATTACCGGGGTTTAAGCGCTTTAAGACATTTAAGCACATATGAAAAAAGACATTACATATTATTTAGCATGCCTGTAATCACCAAATCAATGATTAAAAAAGCATTTTTTGGAAAATCCTGGTTATTTACCATAGAAATATGAGGTTCTTTTTAACGTTTGTAACAGTTACAGTGCCAGCTGTGGTTCGATCTTCATAAAACTTTGCATGCTTGTTTAGGATCATCTGTTGCATGTGCTCACTAGGTTTCATGAAGTTTTGAGTTTTCGTTTAGGTGATAACGATTTAACAATTTGACTGACAGCAGTGGTTCTAGAGGCAAAGTTGTTCAGAACGAGGAGGTCTGTGACTTTTTTCATGTGACCCCAGATTCAGCTCTTACATATGTGCTGTGAGTTTGGGGAAGATATCTCTTTCCATTGAAAAGCTATCACTGGTTTAGTAAAGTGACGGCAGCCCTGTCCCTTTCAAACATTTGGCTTCCCTTTATGAAGGAGAGTCAAAAGTTCAACTTTTTATTTGATAATTATTGATATTCACACTCCAGAAAATCTTCCTGTGCTGGTTTGGTTCTGATCGGGCGAAAAAACCTAGGCCTAGTTCGTGAAAGTATGTTTCCCAAAAAATGCAAAATACCCAAAAGTTTTGCCGGGTGACGGATGAATCCGAGGCATGCATTTTGTCCAGCGTGAGCCAAGGATTCCAAAGACATAAAACACTTGAGCCTGATACAATTCTAATAGCCATTCGTTTTTCACACAGATATCTATTAAAGCTTTTAGACATGTGAAAGGAAAAGCACTTTTTGAGTTTTGTAAATAATGCATACCAATGGCATTCTGGAGGCACAAGTTTCCCCAGCTCCTCCAGGGATTTTTCTGAGCGGTATTCCTGTAATGAAACAGAACAGAGCTGACATTAAATGTCCACTGCACTTACACTCTCACTACCCCTCATTAATCCACAACTTCAAGTTTTCCAAAAGCATTTAGACATTTGAATCCATTGTAAGGTCTGTATAGTTTCACATGAGTGATATCACATCAAATAATGTTACATATTGCATTTACCTGTACAAAGGCAACTGTAACAACGATAATAATGGCCTGCAAAAAAAAAAAAAAAATCAACACATGAGTGTTAATGGACTGATCCAGTACTTCAAGGAAATCTAAAACCCTGACAAGGGAATTGAGCAGGAACTTACCACGGTGATACTGACGGCATCGTCAAACTGACGCATCAACACACTGATGACAGCGGATGCCAACAGCAACAGGATGAGTGGGTCTTTAAACTGGAGACCAAAAGAGAAAGAGGAAAATTCAGAGACTGCATGAGGGTGCAATGCTCCTCAGAATTCTCAGAATGTCCCACATCTCAAGGCGAAGGTTTGTGTTTATCTGCCTCAGGGCTTGAGGTAGAAAAATCTATGTTAGCTATACATGACGGCAACAATTATCGACCTCTTTATCATATAGTTTGCTTTTTCAGATACCACAGACACACACATTGGCAAGAAACTAAAACGATTTACAGTATTTGTCTTCTATGCTGTGAGGCTAGGAATAGTTAATACTGAGGAAATTGAGTTTATAAAAACAAGTTGTAGCGTTTTAAAAAAGGAAAATGTTTTTCACTTTAAACTAGATTTTGAATCTCAGATTTGCAACAGGTTTTGCATGCAAAATGCATGTTTATGTAGTACTGACATGAATAAGATATTTCACATAAAAGATGTTTAAATATAGTCCACAAGGAAAAAATAGTTGAATTTATAAAAATTACCACATCCAAAAGTTTACATACACTTGATTCTTAATAATTTGTTGTTAACTGAATGATCCACAGCTGTGTTTTTTTCTTATTTTAGTGATAGTTGTCCATGAGCCCCTTATTTGTCCTCAACAGTTAAACTGCCTGCTGTTCTTCAGAAAAATCAGGTCCTCAGGTCCCACAAATTCTTTGGATTTTCAGCATCTCTCTGATTTGAACCCTTTCCAACAGTGACTGTAAGATACAACTGAGGGACTCATATGCAACTATTACAGAATGTTCAAACACTCACTGATGCTTCAGATGGAAACACAAGATCAGGGTAAATTTAAAGATCAGGGTAAATGTAACTTTTTTTTGTCTTCTGGGAACATGTAAGTCTCTTCTGTAGCTTCTGAAGGGTAGGACTAAATGAAAAAAAATATGATATTTAGGCAAAATAAGAAAAATGTACACATCTTCATTCTGTTCAACAGTTTCCACCCCTTGCTCTTAATGCATCGTGTTTCTTTCTGAAGCATCAGTGAGCATTTGAACCTTCTGTAATAGTTGTATATGAGTCCTTCAGTTGTCCTCAGTGTAAAAAGATGTATCTAAAAATCATACAGTCATTGTTGGAAAGGCTTCAAATACACAAACATGCTGAAAAACCAAAGAATTTGTGGGACCTGAAGGATTTTTCTGAAGAACAGTGGGCGGCTTAACTGTTCAGGACTCATGAACAACTATCACTAAACAAAAAAAAAAAACAGCTGTAGATCATTCAGTTAACAACATGGTATTGAGAATCTTTTGAAGGGGTCATTTTTATAAATTCAACTATTTTTTTCACTTGTGAACTATATGTAAACATCTTTTATGTGAAATATGCTTGTGGTGGAGTAACACTATTTAGTCACTGAAATTTGAACAGTGAAATTTAGTCACTGATGTTACTTGTTTATTTATAAAGTGCCCAAGGTCACCTGATAACCAACAGCACCAGAAATGGCTAATGACACGCTGGTTAAGTGCTAGAAAGTGAAGATTAAAAAGATGGGAGTACGGGTTACTTTCTTTGATTGGCCACATACAGAGAACGCAGAGCTTTAATCTACGGCAGGATCTGACACCCGTGGATCGCCCCGTTTGCATAACCGGCAATTAGCAGCACCACACAAGATGAGCTCATCATTTCTTTTGAGCGAGCAATACGGCAGCCTTTTGAAAACCAAACCACGGCCGCACAGTTACAGGCAGGTTACACATAGCACAGGAAGGCAAAACAAACAAGGTTTGACTTTGCTGTCTGCTAAAAGTGCTTTGACGTTCTCTCACGTCTACAGTGACACATCCGGATTTACGCTTAGGGCTGGTGGCGCTGTGATAAAAATACCATTGAGAATTTAAATAAATCTGGGGGAAAAAGAAAAAGTAAGGGAGGAGATTATTTTAAAGCAGTGATGGTGGTTGTGCCTGACAAAAAAAAAAAAATCTCTGATGTGTTTGGTCTGTGAAGCATGGGGCGGTAAATGGGGAGGATGCCTGGAAGCGAGACAGACGGGGGGGGACAAAACAGAAAAGAGAGAGACAGAGAGAGGTCGGCACATCCCAAAGCTAAAAGCCAATATGAAGTGACAGATTAAAGGCACAACAGTTTGTTGCCTTTAAAGCGAGTCTCTGAAAAACAGTCTTGTTCACAGACTTGGATGCTTTTTACTCGCCCAGAAAACAAGTATTTTTCACAAAGGTGAAACTGGAAACTGAGCTGTGGCTGCATTAGAACATTTGTGTATTTACAGGTGTTAAATAAGACGTGAAGACGCCTTTGTGATGGCAGAGAAAAAAGATCTGCAGTAATGAGCAGAAAAGGCCAATCCCTGCTTGCACGGAGTAATTATCTGGATTAACCACCCAGTCACACTGAGAGTTGTGACATGACATGTTTGTGCTACATATTTACCCTTGTTATGACTTACACCTAGACTTTTTTACACATGCTTTAACAGTTTTAGAGAAATGGGTATCACAAACACAGAAAGGATGAAAGCGACAAAGTGTACCTCTAAAGAGGGCCCAGGTGAATGAGGAAAAAAATACAATTCCTTCCAGTTATAATTCTATATTTAGTCAATCAGCACAAACCTTCTGACCAAGGTGGAATGAAATTTTTCACAGAGGACAGCGACCTGTCATCCAGAGAACTGGATGAATTGGGTCATTTTACAGCTTCAAGGCATATTCACAAAAGAGTTATTTTTTGCCGCAAGACTTAAAATAGAAACAATGCAACCTATGCTTATGGACCTCTTTAAACCATGCGTGAAAATTCACAGTGACTTTTTTAACAGACTGTAGGTCAATAATGTTTGTAGGAAACTCGCAAGGCCAATGGGGATGGCTAATTTTTTTTTTTTAGTAATTACAATCTTTACTTGAAAAATCTTTATATTTATTCTTAATCTATCCACCTTATTTTTTCTGTAAGAGCGGGCACAAGCACGGCCATTTGTAAGTTTATTGTGCCTGGCTTTGCTGTCATACGATTTCAGCTGTTTTTAGCTGTACAGAACAGCTCGTTTTGCTGTTTAATACTGGAAACTGGTGTGTCTTACCATATTATTGTAATGTATTATCTTAATTATGAACACTTCGTTATTCTTCTCGTTATTTCCCTACAGTGGCTTATGAACCGGAAGTCTCACACTTTACCAGAAAACAGCTTACTTCTGCATTGAAAAATAAAGTGGATAACAAGTCGTCATAATTCACACAAGCTTTCAGTCTGAACTAAATGAGAAATTCCGTTTGACGTTCTTTGCATGTTCATGAAACTGCTATTTGGACCTTCAACCCATTGGCCACCATTGAAGTCCACTATATGGAGAAAAATCCTAGAATGTTTTCCTCAAAAACTCTTTCTTTTCGAATGAAGAAAGACATGAACATCTTATGATATGGGGGTGAGTAAATTATCACAAAATTATAATTCTAAAGTGAACTTCTTTAAATACTTAGGCAGCACAGAGTTAATAAATTACTTAATTTTAAAATATTTATCATCAAATTGAACTTAATGGACTGTGTTCATTGTTTTAGTTTTTTTGCTGTGGTACTTAAATGTTGACATTTCACAAGAATTGGTATCTTTTGAAATTCTGGAACTGCATTAGAAAGTTAAGAATCATTTTGTAAATTTTTTTGCCAACCAACCTGACAGATATACTTTTTCCAGAGTGGTTCATCTTCGCTAATGTCAAACTCGTTCCATCCGTGGTAGGCGCGACGTCGTGTAACCTCCTCCTGGGTGAGACCGAACTGCAGGTCAGCCTAACAAAGGGAGAGACGAAGAGAATTAAGTGAGAAAAAAAACCCAGCTTTCCCAAAATAACACTCATCAGATGCGTAACCATGACAACTGACATTAACCAACTAACAAATAAGAATGCTGGAGCCATGGAAACAACTAATAAAGCCAGTGTCCTGGAACTTGAGATTGGTACGTCTACTGTTAGATAACCGTCACCAACAATGCACTTTTGCTCCCTGTGTGAACTGGAGAGAGCATAAAAATCTTGATCACTGTACCTACAGACCTGCTGTCTGAGCAATATTAGAAATGGTGCTGAGTGCAACTAAATCTGACCGCTTTGTATCACTTTACAAATAAACTGGGAAGCCACAAGGTCTCCTTTGCTTTCCATGTTCAGTTTACACTGAAAAAACATGGCAGTTTCTGTGGGCACAAAAATAAAAGACACATTGTTTCATTTTCTATTTTAAAAATTACTACCCATGGTGTATTATTCATGGTTAAAGTGCTTCCCGGAGACTGTGGCTGAATGTTGATGACAGTGGATGAACAAAGGTCTTCTGGGAGCAGATGGTCATGTCAGTGTGGTGATGGACATGGCACTAGAAGCTCTATAACCCACGCTGAGATTGCCAGAGCATCCCAGCACTCTCTAATGTTCCTGGTGTGATTCATTAAGGGACACTGTGTGATATCAGCAGGGATGGGCTTTGAATTCCTCAGTGTCAAAGCATGCGGTCTGTGCATTTGGTTGGACTGCATGTGGAAATTCAACTGGACTTGCTCTGCTTTTGTTTCTATAGGCTGCAGCTAGACACACAATGTGCTTTAAACAAGCGGAACGTGATCCAGGATCAACATCCTGTTTTGCTCCTGAAACATAATTCATATTGAACAAAGGCCTATGCCTTGCCCTTGTACTAAATCAGATGCCAATAATGCTTAATGGGTATGTGGATCTAGGAAAAACAAACAATGTTGACACATTTAAAGTCATCACTCAATATTGTTCCTAGAAGTCCTTTCTAGAAATTCTTAGAAGATGCATTATGAAAAATCTGATTCTGACTGGTCAATTGTGGCATTCATTCAAATATTTACATATTAGCATCAGTATAATGACTACTTCACACTGATATCCTGATCTTCCTGTCTGAGTTATTTAATAATAATGACAGACTATCCCTTATGCCACTAGTCACATCTGTAACCAAAATTTACTTTTGAATTTGAAGAGTCTCTGATGCAGAGATTTGCTGATGCATTTTACTCAGTTGTACAATTTAAATTAAAAATGTAAGTTAAGACTATGAATAATAATGTAAACATGGCACCAGTCACATTTGTAGCACATATGTAATTATTTGGTTTACATTTATAAACTGCATATTTAATTCTGTTATGTAAAATGTTATAAAACATTTGTTATATATATATTTTTAAATGCAATTATCTTTAATCCCAGCAAATGTCTGTTAGTTAAAAAATAAATAATTTTTTTAAACTAAATAAAGTTTCCTAGTAATTACAACTGTGATCAAGAATGAAGCACAAAAAGTCCAGAATTTAAAATTTGAGTCAGTTATTCAGTTCATACAAAGGTTACCACATGTACATGTTTATCTTTCTTTAAAACACTCTTGTGTATGGAACTACTCCCTTATGTAACTGATTAAGTTGTATAAAAACAGCCAAAGCCACCAACAGTTCAAAAGATAGTGGCTTGGGAGAGATACGCAATTAATTAAATTAATCAGAAAATGAATCAACAACCTTAAATATGTCAAGTCAAAATAAAGAAATTTATTGCTGCAGTAAAATTAGATTTGCTTTGATACTTAAACAATATTATATTACTCCAAGGTGACCTATTATGCCCCTTTT
The DNA here is from genome assembly GCF_049309525.1 of Garra rufa. Lineage (NCBI taxonomy): Eukaryota > Metazoa > Chordata > Actinopteri > Cypriniformes > Cyprinidae > Garra > Garra rufa. Next base: position 12,501,096 of record NC_133369.1, on the reverse strand, counting down.
CACAAGATCGAAAGTAAGTCTCTGATGTCCCCAGGGTGTGCATGTGAAGTTTCAGCTCAAAATACCTGACAGATAATTTATAGCTTGTTAAAACTACCACATTTGGGTATGAGCCAAAACTCTTTAAATTCAAATTTTGCATTGCTTCCATACGCAATTTTTTACTACCACATTCCATACTTTGTCTGGAGTTGGTATTGATCCCTTGGTCCGTTGGTATTGATCCCTAAACATATAAGGGACTTTACCATTTTTTTCTGGGACATTTCCTTCGAAAATAAAATTGAACCACAGTGTCCATAGCAGCTCCGATGGAGGGAGTCTATGGAGACTATCTATGTTTGTTGGTACATCCCAAAACACAACACTTGTATCCTACTTTGGCGCTGACATTGAATATCTTCAGCAGCTACAGCAAGAAAACAGCAAGTAATGCTAATGTCTATGCTCATAGGGCAGAGATCATCACAAATGGGCGGATTTCTCCCTACTATGACGTCAACGTAGGGAGTTTTTTATAATAAATTAGATTTAAAAGTGCTTGTTTAGAAAAACTGTTTATCATTTACTGGGATTATAAAAAACTGAGTGGGTGGATTTTTACTATTATAGGCTGGTTGTTTTCACACACTGCTGTCACAAAACTGTTCTCAAACATCTTATAAAAAATGATTTTTGCATATGTCCCCTTCAACACAGTTTTTTTTTTTTTTTTGAAAAGTCATAAAATAATGTTTGACATGAATATACCTGCAGTGCACAGGCAACCTCGTTTACAGGTAGTTCACTGGCTTTTTTCGAAGTCAGTACTGGAATCATGGTCTCATTTTCACAGTGGGGTTGACACTCTGCAAGCTGAAAAAAAAAAAAGAAGAAAGATAAAAAAAAAATTACTATTAAACAGATTAAAACAAAACATCAACATGTTAGTATCCTGGCTAACATTGATAACCCATGTGATTTAAAAAGGTCACAGCTTTGAAGGTAACCCAAATAAAAGATTACTAATCTCTCCTCCAAAAAGAAAAAAAACAAACAAAAAAAAAAAAACACATGAGCGCATTGTACAAAAGGATTACAGGCCCAGAAAAAACTTCAATGCTGACCCATTCAATGCTGTACATGTAAACAATAAACAAATGAAGGCAAAGCACATGTACCATTTTGACCAGACCAACTAAACCAGTCACAGAACGGAAGTAGCTCCTGTAAAATCATCTGACACTTTCTCAATTTGCACAGACTTTTAGCTACAAAAGATGCATTACAGCGATCCATATCTGTGCCTCGGCCTGACTGGAGGAGCATCGTCTGACAGTAATAATGGAGCCCAGCAGATGGATTGGAAAGCATTAGGGAACAGAATGACATTAAACTCTAGATGGTCATGAACATCAGGTAAAGCCTCACAAAGAGCACTGGATGAACATTCATGCAATATTCAATCCCATTTGGTTAGCTGGATATTGATCTGGTCAGCCAGCAATAAATCCTTCAATGATTTTTCCCATACCATCTGTCAAACTCACAAGCAAACATACAAAAAGATGAAAAAACAGGCTAAATATACAACATTTTTAAATTCTCTTAAGAAAATGGTCGATACTTGTCTATGCAAAACCTCTTGTTGCATATGGTAAAGTGCTCTCTGGGTGGTTACTTGCAGACTCAAGTCAGAGGACATACCAGTTAAATCCAAGCATCTTACTGAGTGTAAACTTCTGAAAGAAAAGGACTTTTAGAAATTAGTGGCCAGATTGTTTTCTAAATGTTAGGAAGTTTCAGCCAATGATTTACGTTTATTGTAGCTTGTGTGACTGGTAAATGAACAGAAGTTAATGAAATGTAGATATATTCATGGGTCATTCGGAATTACCCAAGGTTGAATATTCAGAGACTTTGTACTTGAATGCGTAGCTTTAAACAAACTACAATGGAAAGTACAAAACATTCCAGATGGTTGTTTAAATTTTTAAGCACAACATGCAAACGCAAACAAAATCCTGTTGTGACTGGATTTCAGGACACGACTGCGAAACATAACAGGGAGACAATATGCTCAGAGCGTATTCTAAACATAGTCTCTGAGAATGAACTTAAAAGAGAGTTACCCTCAGGATGGATGTCATTGGCGGGTATCATTCAGAGTGACGCCCTTCTCAAAAGACAACAGAAAGAAGAAAGCTACAGAGAAAGAGAAAATTGGGGCTACCTTTTGTAGTCTGTATCATGTTGAGCATCAGATCTAGCTTGAATCTTACAGTGCCCCATACATCAGCTTATCTTGAAGTGTTACACCGTTTTCTTCCTGCACTATCACTCGGCAGGTCCAGAGTAAAGATAAAAGAAAGTATCTTACTGAAGATCTAGCACGTCTGAGCCTGAGCGGATTCCCATAATTAAGAGTGGCAACAGCTTAAACCTGGATGAGCCAATCCCATGTTCTCACTTCTCTCTGAACAGACTCCTTATACTAATGAATGAGTGCTACCTGAGCTATCCGGGTCAATTTGCGAAATTGGTATTGTGCCACTGTTAATTTCTTTACTGTACCAATACTGTACAACACACGTCCCTACCTAGAAACATGATCATAATCTGCTGTCAATGGCTAAACGAACTCTATCACTATTGCTGTACACTACCATTCAAGTTTCAGTTGTAAGATGGTTTTGAAAGTCTTTTGTGTTCACCAAGGCTGCATTTATTTGATCAAAAATACAGTAAAGACAGCAATATTGTGAAATATTATTACAATTATTATACATCTGTTGTCTATGCAAGTATATTTTAAAATGTAGTTAATTTCTGCGAATTTTCGCCAGCCATTACTCTATGGCTTTCATTAACGATTATTTCAGTAATCGAGTAATCAGTCGATTATTCTGAAGATTAATCACGTATTCGGATAATTATACTTTTTTTGTGGTAAATAAAATAGACCTAAGCGAACAATAGCCCTTAAAATGAGTTATATATATATATATATATATATATATATATATATATATATATATATATATATATAATAGCAATGAGGCAATAATAATTATTCAAAAGCATGTAATCATATGGTTTTATTAAACAAAACTGTTTCAGTATCTATAAATAATAAAACTAGTGTAAATTATAACAAATGACTGAAGGGTGCCAATGGCCTGACGGTTGTTTTTACACTTTACAGCCTGATCTAATCCTTGTTTAATATTAACCAAACAACATTTAATTCAAATGTCCACGTATTTATTGTACAACCACTGTAATTTCTTAAATATGTGCACATCAAATTGTTTAAACTGTAAGGGTTTGGCATTTATTTTAAAATCGCAATGAACGGTTAGCATTTTGAGAAAGACACTGATGTATTCTCCGGAGTTTGCAAAAGTTTATAAATGACTTATCTTACAAATCTGATGAAATCACAATAGCATTATGCTTTCTTATGATTTTTAAATGGGTTTAATATATCATGCAGCCTTGGAAAATGGTCTAAAAATGCATTTCATGGATTCTCGTCCATGGAATACATTGGATTACTCGACACTGGCAAATTGCAGTCAAAGATTTTTTAATACAGTTGTCGAATTTAATCGATGAATCGTGACAGCCCTACATTACTCCAGTATTCAGTGTCACCTGATCCTTCAGAAATCATTCTAATACGCTGATTTGGTGTTCAATAAATTTTTCTTAGTATTATCAATCATAAAAACAGTTGTACTGCTTAATATTTTTGTGAAAACCATTTTTTTTTCAGGATTCCATGATAATTATAAAGTACAAAAAAAAAAAACGGTACTTATTCACAATATCTTATATATCTTTTAAACATAGGTCTTTACTGTCACTTTCCATCAATTTAATCTATCCTTTTATTTTTTTATTTTATTTTTTTTTAAACTTGACTGACCCGAAACATTTGAATGATAGAGTACATCTGCCCTATGAATAATTGTAGAAATAAGAAAAAAGTTAGATACAATTTTTAAAAATGACACTTAAGAAATGTCATGCCAGATTTGAGGTCACTGACACCACCCACTATTGGTTCTTGACTGTTTCGTGACTTATAAGGATGTAGGCGAGTTTGAAAACAAATGCAAATTAGACTTCAGAGAACAGCAGACGGAATATTAAATTAAGCCCTAAACTTAAGTTTCACACGCAAAGCAATTGCATGGTTCCAGAAGACTAGAAATTAGGAATGCAACAATTCACTCAACTCTTGATACGTTTTTCACAATCATGAAACAGAAACAGCAGATGGATGAAGAACGCAAACTCACTCTTTGACAGTAAGATAATGGAACAGCAGTGATACAGCATTTTCTTGGTTAATGCTGTAAACAGTGGTGCGCTTATAAACTTACAAGCTTATAAACTGTGCTTATAAGTTGTAAAGAAAATAGCATCTAAACTTTTTCTGAAGACAGTCAGTTCCCTTCAGAGATATATTCATATATCTCAAGCCCCCAAACTGTATTGTGATTCATTTACCATCTCAACCCATTTGAATCATCATTTTTATCATTTTTCAACTGGCTCAGGGTGCATCGTTACATCCCTACTAGAAATACAAATGCACAAGTAGTATGGACTAACTTTCTGGTACATTTTGCACATCCACTTTTTTTTATTAAAAAAACCATTGCACTGAATAACTCATTTTTTGCTCCGCAAAGAAATAAAAGAAAATAACACAGGGTTGAAACAACCTTTAACATTTTCAGGGATCTAATAACAGCTCTAATCTATTCTCACTAAGATGTGTGATATGACTGACAGTTTTTCTCTACAATTACATCATGTTTTTAATAGTAAAACTCTAAATGGGTTACTAACAAGTGTGATATCGAAAGCAAGATAAGCTATTCATCATCTCACTCAGCCGGCAACACAACGCAAAAATAAATAAATAAATCAAGCTTTAATTGTTTTCGTGTCTCCCGGGCCCCCCTATCTGGGTCTCAATTACAAACTCTGCCTGGTTCTCCTGCTGACAGAACTGGGCCAAGCGCAGGTTCAAGGCCATACAGACACAGAACAAACTGCTCTCTCAGCGCTCTCCATTAGATGATCGAGACTGATCGTCTACAGTCCGCTGAGAGGCACAAGGTCATGTTCACTCCAGCGGAGCTTCCACAGAGTTGAAACCGCACTCTCCCCCTATTAACCTCTATTCACCTTTCAAACAGTTCTAGTCTATGAGCTTACGTATGTGGTATGAAAAGAATTTGTTAAGAAAAACTACGTACGGAAAAATGCAGTTCACAAAAACACTGACAAAAGCATCCTCAGCCCCTGCCATGCCCTTAACAAACCTCACTCTCCATCCTACATCTGACAAGTCGAGCATTACGCAATGCTCCTAAACAAACCAGAACACAAATACGCCAGAAATTCTTTGAATGGTCACACCTGGATTTCTACTTTGTCTATGGAAATTCTTGAACCTTTGATAGTTCAAAGTCAAAACGCCTCCACCTTTACCATTTGCTTTGTGTTGAAGGGCAGTCCACATTTATTCCATTATTCAATTCAACAATCAGAGTCCTTCTGTTTGTGAATAAAGTGTTGTACATATATCTGTGAGAATGAGAAAGAGGGACAAAGTGCACACTGCACAGAATTTGTTTCTCTCTTGGCAATCACAAATCTGAACAGATTGTGTTAGGCAATACACTGATTATTTACAATATTTGCAATACTATCAACAAAGACATTTCAAACTCATTAACCAACAATGGAAACGCCTAAACACAGTGCTAAACAATGCCCAAATGCAGATTGCTTGTTTCTTTGTTTTTTAACCCATACCAGCTACTTTGATTATTTTCATGGTGAAAAGCAAACTTAAATTATTAAAATATTAAATTAAACATCATTCCAAAAGAAAAAAAAATTTAAGAGAATAAAAAAGTTCTCTGACATGTACACGTGACATGGGTGGGGTCACAAATGTTTTAATACCACCTCTAAACAATCACAAAGTTATGCAAATCATATGGTGCGTTCACACCGGACGCGACTTGCGCGGAAAAAACGCGCTATTCGCGCGTAGTTGAACTGCTTGAACATTTGAGTTTACTCGCGCCATTCGCGCGTGACATTTTCTTCACAACAGACGCGAATTCGCGTGAAGGGAGGGGCTTCTGCCACTCGTCAGCGGGAAAGTAGTTGTAAAATAGGTGAATGAGCTCAATTTGCCAGCTTTAGCTTGCTTGTAGTCTCAATATGTATGTATATGTAGGTTAAATTGAGTAAAGAGCGTTTTTTAAAACTAACCAGATTGTCCGACCTCTTCACTCACTTTATTCTTAGCAAGATCCCTTTTATTCCTGTTTCTACAAAAGTCCAAAGATGTATCGTACAGCTCCGAGGAACCACAGACAGCAACGGTGATTTTGTCCGCCATTGTTGTTTCGGATTTCTGCCTCCGTCACTACTAGAGCAAGCTCCTGATTGGTTACCGCGGCGCGGAATTCCGCCGAAGTTCAGATTTTTGAACTCGCGCGAATGGCGCGGCAATCGCTTGAACGCTCAATGCGCGCCGCGCCATTCACGCTATTCGCGCGTTTCGCGCCGCCTCATTCGCGCGTTACGCGCCGCAGGATGGCTATTCGCGTCTTTGCATTGACTTAACATGTAAATCACTCGCGCTTGCCGCTTCATTCGCGTCCGGTGTGAACGCACCAGAAGCATCCTCATTCAAATGATTAGAACTTTTGAACTATTTAAATGAATCAACTCAAAACATAGATTCAACATTTTGCGCAATGACTTAAAGTAAAAAGCCATACCATAATTTTAAGAAAAGAAGCTAGTATTGACACTGCCGAAAACAGTGATAATGCCTTAGCAAGCACAACTAATGAAAATCTGCTATTTTACTTACAGCTGAAGTCAAAAGTTTACATACACCTTGCAGAATCTTCAAAATTGTAATTATGGTAGCAAAATAAGAGGGATCATACAAAATGCATGTTGTTTTTTTATTTAGTACTGACCTGAACTGAGGGACTCGTTTGCAACTATTACAGAAGGTTCAAAGACTCACCAAAGCCTCAAAAGGAAAAACAATGCATTAAGAGCCAGGGGTGTAAACTTTTGAATGGAACGAGGATGTGTAAATTTTTCTTATTTTGTCTAAATATCATATTTTGTCATTTTGTACTGTCCTTCAGAAGCTACAGAAGATACGCACATGTTCCCCAGAAGACAACATAAGTTAAATTTACCCTGATCCCCACAACTGTGGATCATTCAGGTAACAATACAGTATTTAGAATCAAGTGTATTTAAACTTTTAAACATTTCAAGTCATTTTTATAAATTCAACTACTATTTTTGCTTGTGGACTATATGTAAACATCTTATGTGAAATATCTCATTCAGGTCAGTACTATATATAAAAAAAATCATGCATTTTGTATAATACCCCTTATTTTGGTAAAACAATTCAACTGTATATCCCGAAAAAGGTGCCTGTTATATGTTAAAAAGAGTAATACCTTTAATTAATGTTTACAAAGCGAGAGTTGAATTCAGGATAAGAACAAATGAAAGATTATCATTTACAATGGAATACGTCCAAGCTCAGAGATCATACAGTTCAGCAAAAACAAAAAGTGGTATTGTCGACTTTAAAAGTCTGTTCTGAGAAGAGTGTTGTTGAAACAAGAACAGTGCTTCCCACAGAGAAAGAAAATCTTTTTTCTCCAAAACCAAGGTAAACAAAGGACCAAACATCCAAGCACTGGCTTCTCAGTGGTGGGAAATCAAAAGATTGATTCCACTTGTGAAAATACCAAACTAAATCTTTCAGGATTGCACCACAACCCTACACTGAAACACATGCTATCAATCCCCTTACTCCCTAATTTCACTTTCACTCTTAGTTTTGAATGTGCTGATTTCCTTAAAATTCTGCACTTGTGGGTTAGGACGTGAAACAAACATCAGGTAAACACACTTCCACATACTTCCAGCTACTTCTCAGTTTTTAATATGTCACGCAAAACTAATGGGAGCTTCACAGGAAGTTAAACGCACGGCAAAGTTATATATAGAAGGAGCAGGGGCGGCTGGGACAGAGAGCGGTTTATAATCTTCCTCCTGGCTGTCCAGACAGTGCCTGCAGGCGGAGGCTCTCTGGAATGGTTAGATAGCAGAGAGATGTCAGTCCACAAGTGCTGTGAAATACGAAAAGAAACAGAAGACAGGGCAGCGAGAAAGAGAGGCAAATCCAGCAGAATGAAGCAGTTTTCTTCACACACAAAACCTTTTACACACACATGGAAAGTGCAAATATACCCTACACATCATCCAAGGGGTGAACAGTCAGACACCCACTAAACTCTCCCTCACCTCCTCAATCATACACAAACATATAGTTTTGTGATAGAGCGCAACAGCGACCGCCTGCTTTTTAACCTCAATTAAGGAAGTACTTTTCCTATTCATTGTCTCTATGGTAGCTGGAAAAACCAAACCATCCGGCTCTAAGATGATTCACAAAATTACAAACCTGATTTAAAACAAAAGCAATGAGACACTGCAACTGCGAATATGATTTGTCAGAAATGATCCTGTGATATAACTGGTTTGTGAGTAAAACTGCAAACAGACATAACTTGTGGGACAACTTCAAACATACAGATTTTGTTTAACAGGGCATTTAACCCTTAAAGGGTTGTGTCGTAAACCAAATCAAAAATTACCTGCCCTTGTCGTTTTTGTCTTTTTGTCAACAATTTTCTTTCAATTAAGACAGGTTTTACATTTCTTTTAGGAACTGATTGATTGCAGGCCTTTTTTTCATGCATTTTAAATGAAGTGATCTCAGTTTTTAAATGAAAAAACAAAAACATTATTTGTGGATAACTTTGGCAATATTCACTCAAAACTGAGGTGGATAAGCTCAGACCAATAAGATAATCAATCCCCAAAATGTTGATACAAAGATTAAATCCAATATAGCATAAAAAATTTAAAAGCAATTTTTGGAGGCACTCATTTTTGAGCAAAGCAAGTAAATTTTAGTCCAGTGTGATCCAGTTTTTTGGGGAAAAAGAAAAGCTCTCTAGGCCAAAATGACTGAACACACAATATTAACGTAAAAAGAACAAGCTCTAAGTGCACTGAGAAAAAGGTTTTCCAAGTTTGTGCTTATTTATACAAGCTGCCAATTCTTAATTAACTATGAGATTATAAAATATATTTTATTAAGAAGTACTGATGCAATTTAAGAACAAAAATCTCAAAAGTCCAAATCACATTGAAACTGAGGCTTACAGAAGCACATCTCAATCTCAGAGTGGTGTGTCTGTTTAGTTTATCCTATTGTTATTCAAGCTGTCTAGGGAGATAAAGAAGGGGATTTTTACTTCCGGGAACCTATTGTTGTGCTCCATTATTGACCATTATTACAACTAGTGGCTTGCTTTGACTTGTGTTACATGACACTCCACTGGTTTTACGTTTCACAAAAATTATGACACTGCCAGTAAGCAGAGACAAAGAGATAAGCCTCTCAGACTTCCGTCATTTCATCTGATCAAGTCTGTTTCAAAGAACCTGCCTACAATTCCCAAACATGCTATCTAGGTAGACATCTCACTAGGTTTAAGGACACAGCCCCACATGCATATATGCATTCTCTCTTCCAGAGCTAGATGAAGTGGACTCTGTCACCCCAGTTACTCCAGGTTTGTTGTCATTGGCGCATCCGTGGTTGTAAAAACCTCTAGTCAAGCACACCACACAGTGGCAGTGAACTTTAAACACCGCATTAGCCAAAGAACGACAGCAGATTTGGCTGGGATGCAGTTTACTACTCATGTGACGCTTATATGGTTAACGTTACTCTGAGGCCTATTTCGTTTATGAACATAACAGTTCCTGCTCTGTTCTGTTTATTTAGCTGCTGATAACAGATGTAGCCGTAGATAACAGCTGAAAAAAAAACTAAGAAATGTTTGGCACGATGCGGCTATAAAGTACGTCCGATAAAACGTGACGGTATGCTTAAATGTGTATTTTTCAATGCTCTACTACACGACACGAGTTATATACGAACAAAATAAACAAATTCATTCCACACATACACTACAACGGTCGGTTGTATCACTTATTTCAACTCTCAACTCAAGTTTCAAGCTCTCTCAGCCGCAAATGCGTTTGAGGAAACCTAGTGAATTAATCAATAGCACTAATACATGTTACGCGACACACGGTTAAACACGATGAACTGGTTATTTTGGTGCGGACACTGACAGCACAGCACATGACGGCTGACCTTAAAGATTCCCCCGTCGCTTTTCCAGCCGGTGTACGTTGCTGTCCGTTGAAGCCGTTAATTTGAATGACTGTCGCTCGCCGAGCGCGAGCGGCGACAACACGCTTTCTGCTAATGTTTGAAATCACACCAGCGGGTCTCTAATTGTGTTTTAGCTGTGTTTCATGGCATACGTTCACACCGAACACAGTGTGGAATTACGTCTAAACAAACGGGGCTCGTCTGAGCCTCGCGGTGGGGGTTTCTGAGCGCTATAAAGCCGGCAATGGCTCTCGGTATAAGGAAAATTGGCTTTTCTTGAAACTTACCAGCGGGTCCTTTTTCTTTTGCATCTTCCGTGAGCATTCGTCGAATCTGTCTGACGGCCGCTGATGGCGTCATCGCGCAGGGCACGCAAAAGTGGGCGGGGCGACGGAAACAGACTTGGGAACTGTCAACAAACTTAACGTTAACAGTTTAGTGAAAGACAAGTTGTTGATGCGATATAACTGATGCATCGTTCTTAGAAGTCAGATATAATCATATACAGAGTAATGTTAACTATGTGTGCTAGGTGTAAACAGCCTTTGTCAATAATATAACAAATATGCCAGCTTTTTGTTTTTCCATTTTAAATGATTGTTAAAGAAGCCTCTTCTGCTCACCAAGCCTGCATTTATTTGATCCGAAGTACAGCAAAAACAGTAATACTGTGAAATATTTTTACTATTTAAAATAACTGCTTGCTATTTGAATATATTTTAAAATGTAATTTATTCTTGTGGTCAAAGCTCAATTTTCAGTATCATTACTTCAGTCTTTAGTGTCACATGATCCTTCAGAAATCATATTAATATGCTGATTTGCTGTTCAAGACACATTTATAATTATTATCATATTATTATCAATATTTAAAACAGTTGAGTACATTTTTTTCAGATTCTTTGATGAATGGAAAGATCCAAAGATTAGCATTTATCTGAAATAAAGAGCTTTTGTAACATTATACACACTACTACATTTTTTTCTGGGAAAGAAATTATAGAAATTAATACTTTTAATTAGCAAAGATGCTTTAAATTGACCAAATGAGATGATAAAAATATTTATAATGTTACATAAGATTTCTATTTCAGATAAATTCTGTTCTTCTCACCTGAAAAAAATTCTACTCAGCTGTTTTCAACATAATAATAATAGTAATATTAATATAATGTTATTATTTTGAATTTCTTGAATACCACCTGAATATTTCTGTTAAGCTACAATATATTACATTAAATTATATTTTAAGTTTTTTTATTTATATAAAATGTGTGTGATATAATAAAATCCCAAAAGTAATTACAATTATCCAGGAAAAGTGACACATTTTGCGAAAGTTGTTACCCTACTGTATATCAGTATTATATACATTATAATGTTTATTAATGTTAACTATAGTAAGCTATAATGTTATAATATTTTCTGTGTTATTTTTGTATAAAAAGTATAGTAATTAGTATATAGTATAGTAATATAGAATATGGTAATTTTGTTTGGTGCTTTTATAATTTTTATGAGTTTAAAAAAACAATTCGATTTAGTTTTAAATTATTTTGGTTTTAGTCATTTTAGTAGGCCTTCTTAAATTTATGTCAGTTAGTTGCCAATACAGCCTTTCTAATTTACGTTTTTCATCTAATGTTACTTTATTTACTCTGTTTCAGCTTTTTTCTATTAGCTAAAACGATTTTTAATAGATTTGGTTAACAATCCCTGCTGAAAAAAAAAAACAGCTAAAACCACCCTAGGCTGGTTGGCTGGTTTTAGCTGGTCAACCAACCTGGTTTTAGAGGGGTTTTGGCCACTTTCCTAGCTTGGCCAGGTCTTAGCTGGTCAGGCTGGGAGACCAGCTAAAACCAGCTACTTCCAGCCTAAACCAGCTTAGTCCAGCCAACCAGCCTAGGCTGGTATTAGCTGTTTGTTTTTTCCAGCAGGGATAACAACATTGCCACTGCATTTGTTGTTATATTTGTCCAGTGCTATGCGTTTCAAACTTTGATTTAGCCCATTATTCCTATTTTCATCTGCAAATTTAAGTGGTCTAAAGTGATGGTGTTACTTCATCTGGTCTTCCCTGTATCAAACCAAGATGCTTTATGACAGATCCGCAGCGCCGTCTAGTGGAGTGACACAGCTCTGAATAAGTGGTGCTTTTTCGTTACCAATGACAACTATTCAAACAAACATCCCAGAACTGAAAACAAACTTAGTTAAACACAGAAACCCGATAAACTGTAGGCCTTTCACGAGCATTTAAAGTAAATAGATTGTGTGCTTAGAAATTAGAAAGAGTTATATCCTTGTGTTTTGAATTTTTTGAATTGTGTGTTGGGGATATTCTGCATTCTAGATGACGTGATCTTCATTAGTAGCAAATAAACTTCTGCTGTTGGAAACATGAGCTCACCGCTGTCAACCCTGAGGAAGAACAAACGAGCTCCTCTACCAGACATTCAGAGTGATGGGTAAGTTCCAACAAAATGCAAATGTTAAAGGATTAGGTCCCTTCAAGAATAACAATTTCCTGATAATTTACTCAGATACACGTCATCCTAGATGTTCATGTCTTTCTTTCTTCGGTCGCAAAGTAATTTAAGTTTTATGAGGAAAACATTCCAGGATTTTTACCCATATAATGGACTTCAATCCAAAAAGAGTATATGCTTTTTAACCACAAATGCTGGTCTTGCACTAGCTCTGCCATGCACACAGATATCATGTTGGAAAGGTCATATATGCGGTTAGTTCTCTTACGAGAGGTCTCTCGTACTGCGTAAGCTAGCTTACGCTTGGGGAAAATCCTTTCCGCGAGAGATATTGAAGCTAAAAAATTATCCTTAATTTTGTATTAATGTAAAACGCGTTGCCGCAGTGAGCAGACATAGGCGAGGCGTATTGCTTGCCTATTGGCTGCTCTGCAGCAACTGCAGCACCTATCGAGCGAGGCTTGGCGCGAAACCAGCTCCAATGAGAGCCTTTCGCGCCTAATACGTCATCTCCCGCCGAAAGTGGCGTGATCCAAGCCTATAAATATCGCTCGAAGGTAGCTACACTCTGATTTTTTCATCCTTCAAGCGAAGCTCACGCATCGCTGGAGCCGGAGAAGAAGCCGCCGTCGACTGCAAGCATCTCAGCGGGACGAGCCATTGGAACTGCTGGCCACGCCGCCTTCCGTGCCTTCCTGCTGCGCTTTCCGGCGCCTATATCCTTTATAAACCTTTATAATCTACAGTGTGTGTCGCCGCTGCGATACACACTGTTTCTCTAAGAGAGCAAAGTGTCTTTTTAAAGATGCTTTCATACGGCTCGTGCAGATGCCAATGGCGACTCTGAGGACTTGCCTTGCCTTCTTCACTGAGACTGCTCCCCCGCCCGCGCGGTGTCGCGCCGTAAAAAGCGCTGTGCCCAGCGGGCCCCGGACCCTTCCTCCAGCCGACAAAGCTCGCCGGTTCGCCCGCCTGCTTCATCGACCTCGTCAGCCTCTGTTCCGGACGTAAAGCGGCCGCTGTATGCCACCGCTTCCATCGACGCCGGTGACGAGGGGGGCCATGAAGGAGGAAGAGGATTTCCGTTTCCCGCCAAAGCGGGAACGCGCATGCTGCTCAGAAGAGGCGATAGCAGCCCACTTATGTCTGCCCTCCGCTGGACGGCGTGCTAAGTCGGCCCTCCCCTCTAAAGCTTGCCGTCAGACGTCAAACCTGCTTCGCCGCGCTCTCGCCGCCGCCTAGCCGCGTCAGCGCTGCGTAACATGGTCTCTCACCGTTGCTGAGAGGCACCCGTGGTTAACGCTTTCTGACGTTTTTCTCGTCTGGCCGCCGCCCCGCCAGACGCGGCCCGCGGCCCAGGATTGAGTTGAAACCTGAGCCTCCGAAATCGTCCTAGCACATCTGGGAAAACGACAGTGTACGAGTCCCGCGGTTGCCGGACCCCCACCAAAGTTATTCGCTCGTCCAGTTCCAGGAAATGTGACTGTTCCAGTGTTTTCTGCAGCCAACAAACCGGCTCCGTCGCCCGTTTGCCTGCACACAAAAGTCGTTCCCACGGCTACACAGATATACCCCCAATAAAGTGTATTATCTGGTGTCCCGGCCACGGCCGATGGTGTTTCATGTGTCGTATGAATATGCCCACTAACCAGTGCTCATCTCTACACACAAACACAGCGCACATAAATCGACTCAGATCGATTGCGCGTCACACGTGGTAAATGTGCCCGCTTCACAGTGCCCACAAACACCACATTATGCACTGTTGGTTTCTGTAAAAACGAAACCAACAGTGCATTAACTCTATGCTTTGGGATGTTAAATGTGCCCGCTTCACAGTGCTCACAGACACCTCATTATGCACGTCAACCGGTTTCTGTTAAAACGAAACCAACAGTGCATCCGCTCTATGCAGGCGAACGTTGTCTTGGAGTGTTAAATGTGCCCGCTTCACAGTGCTCACAGACACCTCATTATGCACGTCAACCGGTTTCTGTAAAAACGAAACCAGGAGTGCGTTCGCTCTATGCAGGCGAACGCTGTTTGGAGTGTTGAACGCCGGTGCGCGAGTCCCGCGGCTGCCAGACTCCCACCGAAAGTATTCGCTCTCTCAGCTCCAAGAAATGTGGCTGTTCCAGCGTTATCCGCAGTCATCAAGCCGGCGCTGCAGCCTGCTTGTCTGCACTCAAGAGCCGTTCTCACGGCTACCCAATTAAATCCTCAAAGGAGTGTATTTTCGGGTGTTCCGGCCATAGCCGAAGGTGTTTTGTGTGTAGCTCGCATGCACATACACATGAGCACATCCTGTCATACAAAACCCGCGCACATAAAGTCGACCCGAATCGGCTGCGCTTCGCATGTGATAAATGTGCCCACCCTAGAGTGCCCACACATATCACATCAGGCAGGTCTTACGGTTTCTGTAAAAACGAACCGGACGACGCCCCGTCTACACGGCTAAAGGCTGCGCTGAGTGTGTTGAATGTGCCCGTTACTACGCAACCATATATACACACAAAGATAGCAGTCCCCGCGGTCAGTGTACCCCGAGCCTCGAATGTCACAGTCACTCGTGCGTCACAACGCACCGAAGCGACTCCGTTGTTGACAGATCGGAGCGCGCATCGCACCTACCCCCTTGCGTTACAGGTAAATGCATGGGAAAAGCTCCCAGGGGTTTCACAATGGGTGCTGGACATTATTAAAGGAGGCTATTCGCTACAGTTTCACCGACTTCGCATGTTTTATATGTGCCCACCTCAGAGTGCCCACACATATTACATCAGGCAGGTCTTACGGTTTCTGTAAACCGGACGACGCCCAGTCTACGCGGCTTAAAGCTGCATCGAGTGTGTTAAATGTGCCGTTACCACGCAACCACACATACACACAGAGAAAGCAGTCCCCGCGGTCAGCGTACCCCGAGCCTTGCATGTCACAGACACCGAAGCGGCTCCGTTAGTAACAGATCGGAGCGCGCTTCGCACCCACCCCCTCGCATTACATGATAGATGCATGGGAAAAACTCCCAGGGGTCTCAAAATGGGTGCTGGACATTATAAAGAGAGGCTATTCGCTCCAGTTTCGACGACGCCCTCGCCGTTACACGGCGCGCGTCGAGACCACGATAAAGGCAGATGCAGCACACCTGCTACGAGCCGAAGTGACCACTAGATCTAAGGCAACTGAACAAAGCGCTAGTGAAGCGAAAGTTCAGAATGCTCACAACCAAGAAAATCCTCGCACAAGTGTGCCGAGGAGACTGGTTTGTGTCAGTGGATCTGAAAGACGCGTATTTTCAAATACAGATAGCGTCGCGTCACAGGCGATTTTTGAGATTCGCCTTCGAGGGCCAAGCTTATCAGTACACAGTCCTACCATTCGGTTTGTCCCTAGCACCCCGTACGTTTACGAAGTGCATGGACGCAGCGCTCGCCCCGCTCAGACTGAAGGGAGTGCGAATACTGAATTATTTGGACGATTGGCTGATTTTAGCGCAATCTCGCTCAATGCTCAGGGAACACACGACCATGTTACTCGATCACCTCGAGAATTTGGGTTTGAAAGTAAACTGGGAGAAAAGCTCGCTGAACCCCAGCCAGAATATCTCCTTCCTGGGCATAGAACTGGATTCGCAGTCAATGACAGCGAAGCTAACGCAAGAGCGCGCGCTGAACATTCAGAGAGCAGTGAGCGCGCTCTGCTGCAGTGCGTCTGCCCCGCTCAAAACCTTTCAAAGAGTGTTAGGTCTTATGGCGTCAGCATCATCAGTTCTACAGTTAGGGATGCTCTGCATGCGCCCACTGCAGTTCTGGCTGAGAGCGCGAGTGCCGCACCAAGCGTGGGCGTCCGGTCGACTCCGTCTCACGATCAATCAGAGATGCGTTACAGCCCTGATGCCGTGGAGAACAGCCGGCTGGTACCAAACAGGTGTCACTCTAGAGAGACCCTCGAAGGTGAAAGTAGTGTCCACGGACGCGTCCACCTCGGGATGGGGAGCGCTCCTAGACGGCAGACCGTCGTTCGGCCAGTGGTCAGAACGCGAGAAATCGCTGCATATCAACTGCCTCGAAATGATGGCAGTAGAGAATGCGCTGACATATTTTCTTCCTTTATTGAAAGGAAGTCATGTATTAGTCCGCTCCGACAACATATCGGTAGTGGCTTACATAAATCGCCAGGGCGGTCTCAGGTCCAGAAAACTACATGCACTTGCAGAACGCCTTCTGGTATGGGCTCATCGCAACCTGCGCTCGCTGAGGGCAGCGCACGTGCGGGGGACCCTAAATGTAGGACCAGACAGACTGTCCAGGAACAATGTTCCGGCGGGCGAATGGTCGCTGCACCCTCAGACGGTGCAGCTATTATGGAAAACATTCGGCAGAGCTGAGATAGATCTATTTGCATCTCAGGACAACGCTCATTGTCTAGAATTCTTTTCCAAAGCCAAGGACGCGCTAGCACATGCGTGGCCCCGCCGTCCTCTTTATGCTTTTCCCCCAGTCTCTCTCCTACCTCAGGTGATAGAGAGGGTGAAGGAGGAAGGGTGTGCAATACTGCTAATAGCGCCGTTTTGGGGGAACCAGCCTTGGTTCCCAGCGCTGATGCAGATGACGAGCATCGCACCGTGGCCAATACCTGTGAGGAGAGACCTCCTCTCGCAGGCGGGCGGCGCGATTTGGCACCCTCACCCCGAGCTGTGGTCCCTTCATGTATGGGTCACCAGGGAATATATGATGAACTCCCCACAGGAGTGATATCAACGATCACACAGGCTAGGGCGCCATCTACTAGACGGCTCTATGCCTCGAAGTGGTCGATATTTGCGGACTGGTGCACAGCCCGCGGATCTTCACCCACAGACTGTGGAGTGACAGATGTACTTTCCTTCCTACAAGAGCTGCTGGACAAGGGCAGGTCCCCGTCCACGCTCAAAGTTTATGTGGCGGCCATAGCAGCGTTCTCGAGGACAACGCTAGGTCAGTCAATAGGGAGGAACGATTTAATCATACGCTTCCTTAGGGGAGCTAAGAGATTAAATCCACCCAGACCGCCTTCAGTCCCAACTTGGGACCTTTCTGTGGTGCTGGACGCTATGAAGGGCGGACCATTCGAACCACTACAGGCGGCTGAATTAAAATATCTGTCTCTTAAGGCTATATTCCTCCTAGCGCTCGCTTCAGTGAAGCGCGTAGGAGATTTGCATGCGCTCTCCGTGGGCGCGACATGCATGGAGTTTGGACCTAACGACTCTAAAGTTATACTCAAACCCAAGCATGGATATGTGCCAAAGTCTATTAACACACCGTTTAGAGCACAGGTCATCGCACTGTCTGCTCTGCCGGTTGGGGATGATGAGGCTGACGCGAGACTCTTATGTCCAGTTAGAGCGCTAAGAGTCTATGTGTCTCGCACGTCTGCTTTTAGACAGACAGAACAGCTGTTCGTCTCGTTTTACGGGCATTCTAAAGGAATGGCTGCGTCAAAACAGACTTTATCCAGATGGATAGTGGATGCTATTGCACTGGCGTACGAGTCCAAGGGCATGCGATGCCCGCTGGGTGGCAGAGCACATTCCACGAGGGGCGTGGCCTCGTCGTGGGCTTGGTCGAGTGGAATTAACTTGCAAGACATTTGTACGGCGGCAGGCTGGGCCTCTCCGTCTACATTCATAAGATTCTACAACTTGGAGGTTCCCGCCCTACAGGCCAAGTTGCTATCGGTCTAGATATTAACAGATATCTAGACCCATGTTCCAAGTTTATCCAGGTCGTTTACCTGCCTGGATATACCAGGAGCCAGTGTTTATAGGGTCCTAATCCCCTTATATGTTCAAGCACGTTCAAACACTATATGAACCCCGGGCTATTCGCCCTCGGGTCTATGGTATCAGATCTTGGCATGCACGGCGTTTTACATGGGGTCCCCAAGCGTAAGCTAGCTTACGCAGTACGAGAGACCTCTCGTAAGAGAACGTACTCGGTTACTAACGTAACCTCGGTTCTCTCAGAGAGGGAACGAGTACTGCGTACCTTGCCGTGCAAGCGCGTGCTCTGGGCGCTTTTATGATGAAAAAACCAGAGTGTAGCTACCTTCGAGCGATATTTATAGGCTTGGATCACGCCACTTTCGGCGGGAGATGACGTATTAGGCGCGAAAGGCTCTCATTGGAGCTGGTTTCGCGCCAAGCCTCGCTCGATAGGTGCTGCAGTTGCTGCAGAGCAGCCAATAGGCAAGCAATACGCCTCGCCTATGTCTGCTCACTGCGGCAACGCGTTTTACATTAATACAAAATTAAGGATAATTTTTTAGCTTCAATATCTCTCGCGGAAAGGATTTTCCCCAAGCGTAAGCTAGCTTACGCAGTACTCGTTCCCTCTCTGAGAGAACCGAGGTTACGTTAGTAACCGAGTACGTTCTTCCTCTGTGTGCTCCGGTTCAAAAAAGTAGCCTACCCTAAACTCCGTCTCATTTTCTCCTCCAACTTTAAAATCGTCCAACATTATTGTTTTACCTTATATTGTAAAGGGCCTTTGACTTTCTTTGCATGTTCCCTTTGTAAACAATGGGTTGGTACTTCAGCCTACATTGCGTGTGTGATTATGTAATGCGTAAGACCAACATTTGTGATTAAAAGTATATACTTTTTTTTTTTTTTTTAAGAAAATGACCAATTGTTTTTCTAAATAAGACCCTTATTTCTCGGTTGTGCTCATGTAGATATATAAATATAAAACCACTATATAGAGAAAAATCCAGGAATGTTTTCCTCAAAAATGTTAATTTCTTTGCGACTGAAGAAAGAAAGATGTGAACATCTTGGATGACATGGGGTGAGTAAATTATAAGGAAACATTAATTCTGAAAGAACTAATACTTTAAATAATGAAAAATACTAAGCCATAAGCATGCACATCTGCTATGAATAGCTGCGACACTGAAAAAATGAAATGCATTGTGCTAGAAATGACATGTTTGTATCTTTTCAGAATACCATATCAGTAGTACCACATTCGTAACCCAATTCATAATATTGTGGGTCCAGACTAATACAGTCAAATATTTTGTAATAATAATATGTTTTGTATGTAATATATCTCATATAAACATCATAATATAAATATAAATACTAGACCTTTGTATCCAATCATATGTTGGATTAAACATCGGAAGTTACATAATGTTTTGTAATGAAACATGTATTAGCAATAAATTTAAAACTTTCCACCCACTGCATAAAATTACAGAAATCTGCATGATATCAAGAATTTATTCAAATGTGTTTACCAATTAAATAAACTTTAATTTGACCTTAATTTTTTCTTTAAATTGTGTAAATAATCAAAATCTAATTAATAAAGTTCAAAGTACACAACCAGTCAAAAGATGTTGAATGTCTCTTCTGTTCACCAATCCTGCACTTATTTAATCCAAAGTACAGCAAAAACAGTAAAAAAAAACAATTGAAATATTTTTACTATTTCAAATAACAGTTTTCTATTTGAATATATTTTAAAAATGTAATTTATTCCTCTGGTTTCAAAGCTGAATTTTTAGCATTGCTCCACGCACACGATCCTTTAGAAAGCATTCTAATACTCTGATTTGCTGCTCAAAAAACATTTATGTTGAAAATAGCTTTTTCAGGTTTGCTTGATGAATAGAAAGTTCAGAAGAACAGCATTTATCTGAAATGGAAATCTTTTGTTACATTATAAATGTCTTTATCATCGCTTTTGATTAATTTAAAGCATCCCTGCTAAATAAAAGTATTCATTTCTATCATTTCTTTGCCTAGAAAAATAAAATCATACTAACTCCAAGCTTTTGAATGGTATAGCGTGTTACAAAAGCTTTTTATTTCAGATAAATGCTGATCTTTAATTCTTTCTATTCATCAAAGAATCCTGGAAAAATGTACTCAACTGTATTAAATCTTTATAATAATAAAAATGTTTCTTGAACAGCAAATCAGCATATTAGAATGATTTCTAAAGGATCACGTGACACTGAAGACTGGAGTAATGATGTTGAAAATTTTACTTTGATCACAGGAATAAATTACATTTTAAAATATATTCAAATAGAAATCAGCTATTTTAAATAGTAAAAATATTTTACAATATTTTGGGCCAAATAAATGCAGGCTTGGTGAGCAAAAGAGACTTCTTAAAGTCTTAAAAATATTACTGTTCAAAAACTTATGACTGACAGCCCAAATAAATACATAACATGTTAAAATTACAAAAATTTAACTAAAACTACAGTAATTTGTTTTAGTCTACCCAGCACTGTAATCCACTAAAAGCATGTGGTATTTGTGAAAACAGAGACACTGCCCTGTATGTTCTTATTTTTACATTCTTGCATTGCTGTGCTCAGTATGTTTTTGTTCTGCGACCTTTGGCCACTGGGTGTGTCACCCTCAGCCAATAATGGCACACGGCACAGGTGAGGCCAGGACTTTATTGTCTACCATTGCCCGTCATCTGTAACTCAACAGATTACAAGTCATTGTGATTTTTTTATGACACGTAAATACTGTTTACTAGTGAGCTAGATTGAAGATAGCTAAACTTGCTGGCAAGTTACAGCCAGTCATCCAACTATCAGTGTTAACTGTTCATACAGATAAAGAAAAAAATTATATGCATGATAAACAGTATTTGAAAAATATTTGTAAAATACCTCAACATCCTCACTCATCTTCATGCCGGCAGTCTCTCGAGTCGGTTGGGCTGTGTGTGCTCTGCAAACTGATGTCACGTCAGGCAGGGCGGTGTGCTTTTGGTGCTGTTCCTCCCATGAGGAGGGGACAAGTGTGGATGTTGTGTTTACAAAAAGTGTCTGAAAATTTCTGCAGTGTACCTTTAAATGTCAATGCAATTATTGATTTCTTTTAAAGTTTTAGAACTCAAAGACACTGCATTACAAGAATGACCGAGACAATCTTTGAAATAATCGGATGTCGTATCTGTTTTTGTGATCTAGGGAAAGAAAGCCTTACAAAGAAAGGTCAGACACTGGTAAGACTTACAGACATTTTACAGTTTTCCCATCTGTTCTAACAAGCGGATAAAATGTCAAGATAAATGTCAAGAGTCAGAACAGTTTGAGCTGCTTTTCTAACGCCATGCATTACGGATTAGATGAATGGCAGGTTTCCATTCACACAGTGCTGGAATATGAAAGCATATGGGACATAAAGCTATAATATGTAAGCCTAGAACACAAAACCAGTCTTGTTTTAGCTGAATAAATACGATTTCCATTGAAGTATGGTTTGTTATGAAAGGACAATATATGGCCGAGATACAACTATTTGAAAATCTACAGGGCTCTAGAGTGCGACCGAATTTCTCAATGGTGCGACTAAACAGAATCTGCGACCAGCCTTTTGAGGGCAAAAAATAAATAAATACTATGTGCGAATATGAAAAAATATTTAGGAGCAACCGATCAGCATATTTGTATTTGCGCTCAGAGGAGCTTCAAAGCTACGTGTTTTTGCTGCGTTGAGTAATGTATCACAGACATGGCTCACAAATCCTTTCATAAACAAAGTGTATATAAGAGTATAGAGAGCTTTGTTGATTCTAATAGAGCTTTGTGAGATTGCGAACTAAGATGAGTGACAGCTTTTAATAATTTAGTAGGGGAGTTTGTAAATGAGATATTGATTTAATACAGCAGTTAAATAAACAAGTTATTATTAAGTGACTTTGTCTGACTACAACACTATTGTGATTTTGCTCTATTTCGTCATCAGAAGTAATCTGAAACAAGTCACAACCGAGCCGCTGCGCATCTCCACTCAAACACAGCGATGTTTGGTTTATGAATGAACGTGCGTTTTTAAACAAATATAGTCAAATGATTCAATTTCCCGTTCATAAAGACAGTGACTTCCTTTATTCCTGAATGAACCAGCTGTTCGAAAGAATCAAATAAATGATATGATTCAGTAATTAAATCAGTGTCTTGCCACCACCTGCTGGCAGACCTTTTCAGTGATTAAAATCATTTAATGTTTCTGTATTCAAAATGTTATATTCAAAACAATAATCTCAATAACTCATGCCACCTCTGAGCCTCATTAAACATGAAAAGGTAAAAACAAAATTCCCCTGTAAATCACTTTAAGGAGTCAAATATCACCTCGTAATGGGAAGGCAAATTTTTCATCAGATTTTTTGATTATTATTTAGAATGTACTCCTGAAGTTTTGACTGTGCTCCTGAATTTTAAGTTCCTGATCCGTCCGAAAATCGTAACCAATGCTCTGACACGGAGCCATCAACCTCCCAGGTTACGTCAAGCCCTGGTCCAGAGACAACATTAGATAATGAGCCACATTAGAGTCCGAGCCAGAGCCAGAGAAATTTGAAAATTTAAATAAAGTTTAAATAAAGCCCCACTCGTGGCATTATCTAGAAGACGACTACAAACAAAGTTAAGTCTGACACAGATAAAGGGACCGATGACCAGCCAGCCGGGGTTCATCTTTGGGAGAAAAAGAAGAAACGACACACACATTTTATTTGCACTTTTTAGTAGTGATGGGAAAATTAAGCTTTTCAAAGCACAGAGGCTTTCCCATCAACTGTATCATTTATTACTTGAAACTTTTTTTTCTCCACATCTTTGCGTCTCGGATGTCCAAGCGATTTTTGGACAGTTTCATAAAATAAATCAACTTGTGCTATGAAACATCATTTTAATTACACAAGGTATAAATGAATTAATCTGTAAATAATCTTATAAAAAAGAAAAAAAAGAGACTAAAATACAATTTTTATTGACTAAAACTAGAGGAAAATAGTCATGGATAATTCTGACTAAAATGCTCAGACTTTTAGTTGACTAAAACTTGACTAGACTAAAAAAAAATGAACGTGACTAAAACTAATTAAAAAATGACAGCTTCACACTAAAAGTAAAATTAAAACCGGCCACTAAAAACAACACTATTTACAAGTCAATATTGCCTATATGGACAGCGATTAAAAAAAGAAAAGTGAACTTGTAAAACTACTGTGTTCAATGCGATGCGGTCAAAAATTTGGGTGTACCTAACTTTTGTGCTGGTGCACCTAAGAAAAAAAGGCGCACCAGTGCAACAAGGATAAATACTGAGAAAATTGCCTTTAAAGCTGTCCAAATGAAGTTCTTAGCCATGCATATTACTAATCAAAAAATAAGTTTTTATATTATTATGATAGGAAATTTACAAAATCTTCGTATCTTCGATTATTTTGATCCATACAATGTATTTTTGGCCGTTTCTACAAATATACCTGTGCTACTTAAGACTGTTTTTGTTCCAGGGTTACATATAGAAAGTGCACAGAGAACAGAATATGTCAAGAAATGGATCTTATAAGTATCACGGAAATTAAAAGTATAAATTTTGCTGTTTCAGACTATGAAGCTGAACTATTCAGAGAAATTTTTCCACAAAACCAGCACGTGCCACACATCACGGACAGTCTTTCGACTGTAAGATCAAAGGTTGTGCAAAAGAAGAAGGCAAAAGAAGGTATTGTGACTGAATGGACCAATTAAAAGATGTTTTTATCAAAACATTAAGTATGGTGTTTCCTAAATTATCTGTAAATGTGTCGCAGCTCCGCCGAGTGATTTCGAACTGATGTCAAGTATGATGCAGAAGATCGTTCAGCTTGAGAGAAAGGTGAAAACTCAGGCTGTGGATATTGAGCAAAAGGTAAGATGCTTCTTACATCTGATTTACTGTATAGTTTAAGCATGTAAATTTGTGTTTACAATTATCAGTGTTATGTCAGATGTCTTCAGGTGCATAGCTGATATCATTTTTTTAGGTGTCATGTGGCGTAAGCACTTAATTTCCTTACATTTCCTGCCCAAGGCAAGACGAATAGCAGTTCTGGAAGAAAAACTGAATATTTTGCAAGAGGCAAAAGGTAATTATTATTTGTCAAACAAATAGGAGTTAAAATTGCATATAAAGACTGAGTTAGCATGATAGAAATAGAAAAAGATGAGTAAGAATCCATAAGGAAAACACTTTGTTATTATTCGATTTTAAATCTTTTAAATTTCCTAGTCCTCATTGTTGTAATGATAGAAAGATAATCATGTATTATTTAAACTTTACATCTATGTTGAGATTTTAGTAATATAATATACAAGCATTTATTGTTGCATTTTAATTATTGCTGTAATATATGCTTATAATTTTAAGTATTTATGTATGCGTTTATATTAGTGGTGGGCCGTTATCGGCGTTAACGTGCTGCGTTAACGTGAAACTCTTATCGTGCGATAAAAAAAATATCGCCGTTAATCTATTCTCAAATTTGGGTTGGGAGCTGGGTCTAAACTACGCAAGCTATGATGACTTTCACCTTGATAGTTTAACGCGGATGTAAACCGAAGACTAATATGGTCGCGCGTTTAAGTCTCCTCCGCCAAAACACAGACGGGATCGCGTCGTCCTCCATTCATAAAAACCGAATCTACTATAGCGCGAAATGCCAAGTAAATTCGTCGTTTTTTGGATTCATAAATCAAATGTTGGTCTGTCACTTAATTCAAATCGCGATATGGACTAGTGTCTGTGAAAACTGAAATGCAAAAAGACCGTTTTAATATGAATCCGATATGTTCCGTTTGCCTAGCTGTATGCATTGCGGAGACGAGCTTTTACTACACGCATACTGAAACACACGTGACGCTCCCGCTAATTTTTGGCATTTGCATCTCACATGAACAGATAAACTCAATCTCCCAAACTGCTGTGAGTGTCACTTTTACCGTTTCATTTGAGAAAACTAGCATCATATCATACTGTATACACAGAAACTTCATGGCAACCTGTCAAAATAAAAGTACGGTGTAACATGTAATGGGTTGGGTAGGTGTTGACTTTAAAAAAAACAATCTAATAGGTAGAAAAAATTATTTCAGTGTTAGTTAGTTAGTAAACACAAGTACATCTAATTGAACATAATTTATTTTCATCGACAAATTATCATAGAACAGCTTATGAGCTTTATGATCCATTCTCAAAGACTTACTTTTAGTCATTATTTGGGTAGCACACATATTCTGAATGCCTTCAGCAGAATTCAAATTAGCCATTTTAATCTAGATTAATCTAGATTAATTCCAAGATTTAATCTAGATTAATCTAGATTAAAAAAATTAATCTATGCCCACCCCTAGTTTATATAATATAATTTAATACAATCCAAATCCAAAGTATTTATAGTTGTAATGTATGGTGATTTTAATAATATAATATTAAGAATTTATTGTTGCATTTTAGGTATTTAAATATTTATCTGTCCTGATTTTAATAAATAAGATTTATTTTTAATATAATTAAGTATTTTATTGCTGTAATACATGCGTATAATATAAAGTATTTATCTATACATTTATATATAATATAAATTGTAAATATTTATAGTTGTAATGTATGATGATTTTAATATAATTGTAAGCCTTAATTGTTGCATTTTAAGTATTTATCTGTACTGATTTTAATAAATAAAATGTTTTTAATGTTAATATATTTTATTGCTGTAATATATGCTAATAATATAATTTTCAGTATTTATATATACTTCGAATTTCAAGTATGTATTTATGCTTTTATATAATATAAACTATTTGTAGTTGCAAAGTATTATGATTATAATATAATTTTGAGCATTTATTCTGCATTTTAAGTATTTAAACATTTATCTGTACTAATTTTAATAAACTATTTTTGTAATATATGCCTATAATTTTAAGTATCTATGCAAAAAAATAATGCAATATAATGTAGTATAATATAATTCAAAATCTAAGTGTTTATAGTTGTGCTGTATGGTGATTTTAATAATATAATTTTAAGCATTTTAAGTTTTGTTTTTTTAGTATTTAAACATGTATCAGTATTGATTTTATTAAATAAGATATATAATTTTTAAAACAATATCATTTTAAGTATTTATTGATGTAACATGTTTCTAATTTAAAGTATTTATCTTTGCATTTATATTGTAAAATAAAATATAATATAAATAAGTATTTATAGTTGTAATGTATGGTGTTTTAATATAATTGTAAGCATTTATTGTTGCATTTTAAGCATCTATGCATTTACCTGTACTTATTTTGATAATATATTTTTTAATGTTAATATAATTTCAAGTATTTATTGCTGTAACATATGCTTATAATATAAGTTTAAGTATTTATCTATGCATTTAAATATAATAATAAATATAATACAATATATAATATATGCTGATTTTAATTTAATATAATTTTTAGGTATTTACTGTTGAATTTTTGGAATTTAACATTTAAATAAAATGTTTTATATAAATAAAATACTGAATATAAATATAATTTGAAGTATATATTTTTGTAACTTAAACAAAAAATAATATTTGGCCATGCCTGAGATGGATAATTCTCATCAACATTACATTTATAAGAATTTAATGAGACTTATTAAAGTGAAATAACAAAAACAAAGCCCAGAGTAAAACATCAAGACATTATTAACCACTTCAGCAGTCATATAAAATGTTGTCTAAACAAATGTGTTTGTCATTGGCTTTAGAGAAATCGACAGGTAACGAGAACCAAGATGAAGAACTGGTTAAATTGTGCCTCAAGCTTCAAAACCAAGTGTGGGAAATGGAGGTGAGCAGCTTTGCGTGATTGTTGAGAGCTGTATGATGACATTTCTTTGAACCGGTTATGTGTGCAGATGTTCGTCATAGTATGCAGAAAACAAAACAAAGGCGATTCCTGACTGTATAATTACACAGAAATAGCTATTTGAACTCAACAGAATGCCATTTCCCCACCCACACAGAAGTTTCTAAATGATTATGGAATGATCTGGGTTGGAAGTTATGAAGAACACGATGAGCAGAAGAACACGAGCCAACGTCCTGGAGCAACTAATGCACGCAAGAGTTTCAAAATGAACTTTGACCTGGTCCTGCAGAACATCCAGGAACTGAACTTTGCAGCAGGAGAAGGGGAGTCCCATGTGACTGCTATTCCTGGTGGAGCCAAACTTTCACAGAAGTCTTCAATACCTCTTTGGCTCTACAGAAACGGCATTGTCATGTTCAGTGGTCCATTCCGCTCCTATCAAGACCCAAGCACACAGGTCCAGTTGTTTTCTTGCTTTGGACTTAGATCACTTAGTTTGACTATATAAACACCATATCTTTTCCACAGCCAGCTTCCGTTTACTTTAGATGGATCATCAAATCTATTGTTCCTTTCTCTTCTTGTTGCAGGACTGCATGCAAGACTTGATGGATGGGTTTTTTCCTTCTGAGCTTCAGGAAAGGTTTCCTAATGGTGTGCCCTTCCAGGTGTGGACTGTGGATTAATGCAGTTATATCATCCCTATGATTAATTTGGTCAATTTAAAGGGATAGTTCACCCAAAAATGAAGATGATATACTCACCTTCAAGCCATCTTATTCTTTCAGACAAATACAATTGGAGTTATATTAAAAAAATGCCCTGACTCTTCCAAGCTTTATAATGGCAGTAAATGGGTGTTGAGATTTTGAAGTCGAATAAAGTGCATCCATCCATCATAAATACAACTCCACATGGCTCTGGGGGTTAATAAAGGTGTCCTAAAGTGAATTGATGCATTTAGAAAAATATCCATAGTCAAAACTTTATAAAGCATAATCTTCAGCTTCAGCTAACGGAAGAGGGTGGGCATTCTTCACGAGAGTGTGACGGTTCCAGCTGATGACGTAGGCGTAGTGTAATGCTGCCTTCATGTGCTATCGTAATTATGGTAAATACCAAAATCCGACATCTAAATTGCACATGAACACCCACTCACGTTGTAATTTCCACTGGAAAGCTCGAAATTTATGATACCCGAGTTGCCGAGATGGGATAAACTTTGACCTTTCAACATGGCGGACAGCAACGAAACTATACTGAATGATAAGCATTGCATGATGTTAAAAGTTCTCTGCTGTTTAGTTGGTTAGTTTGTAGCCCCCATAATGCTGGGGCATAAAGGATTTTAATAACGTCGCTATTTAAACGTAGTGTTGTCTTTAAAAATACCGTTAAGAGAAGATGCTAGCTTGTCGTGGCTCGCCTCCAGTAGGGTGCTGTGCGGTACAGTGTTCTGAAGGAGGCAATTTTCTCATGTTATTTTATTTGGTCAAATTGTGAGGACAAATTGCGAGTCCGCCATGTTTCTCTTCACTACGACAACAAAAGCACCTGAGCACGACACACTGGTAATTTCCACTTCACAAGTGGAAAGCATCATCTTTCCCATATCACATGAAGGCAGCATCAGCAGAAGCGAAGAGAGAGCAAAACAAAACACCAGTCACGAATTAGAAGTACAAAACAAGGATTTTGATATAAGCCAAGAGCAGACTGGTTTTACTTTGCTGTAAACAAGACTTGGTTCTCATGAGGCTAGCATATTCTCACCAGAGCTTAAGTCATCTGCTGGAAAAACCACTCTCATGTACGATAGCTAGCGGAAGCTAGAGATTACGGTTTTAAAAGTTTTAATTCTGGATATTTTTCTTACACAACTGCATCACTTCACTTTGGGAGGCCTTCATTGCATGCTTGTTTAGAATCACCTGTCACCTGTGCTCAGCAAGTTTCATGATTTTTTTTAGTTTTCCTTTAGGCTTTATAGGACTTGGGTAAATTTGAATAGGCCCCTTTTCTAAACGACCCCGTTATAGCTTCCCAAAAGGTACCTTGGACTAGTTCACAAAAGAATCAGGTGGTTTTTTACATCTTCTTAATCATTTAACAAACCAATTGATTGACAGCAGTGGTTCTAGAGGCAAAGTTGTCCAGAATGAGGAATTCTATTGTATGACATGAATATCGCCTTTATGTTCGAAAAACCCTTTAATGCACATTCGTTTACATCCTTGAAAAATGCGATATTGCCCCCCAGTGGCCGATTTGTTTCAGATTTCTCACAGACCTTCTCACAAACCACACTAAACAGGTTCATGACCAAAGAGATGAGGAGTTCATAGTTAGGCGACCAGGGACTGTGTTTCCTGGAAGAGGACAATCTATAGATGGAGCAGGAAGGCATTCGGTGGACAGATCTGAGCAGACCAGTCCCCCAGCACCAAAACACAGTCAGATACCAGGTCTGATCATGATTTTGGTATGATTTAACAGTTAATGGATTATATTTCAAAACGGATTTTAAATTGCCATTTTGTGTGGCATTTAGGCAAAAAGCTCTCAATGGAACAGTTCTTGCGGAAGCTCCCAGAGAATGTGGTGAAGGAAGGCAAAGTGATAAGTATACGTGACTCAATCAAGGCTCATCTACTGGTCAGTACACTCTTGTTTAAGTCTGTCCTGTTTAGGGTCATTCAGTCACATTTCCAACTGAACTGACTTTGGTTTTGTCAAGGGCTTTCCTGATGGTGTCAAAAGTCACTCGGCAACAACTGTGGAAACATCTGCTCTGCAGGCCTTGAGAGAATGGTATCAAAATCCTAATCATCTTAAATTCATGACCAAACAGAAAAACTTTTAAAGATAGCATAAAAGTTGAGTTCTGGACTTTAATCATTAACTTATTCACGGATTCAGTGAGACAGACTCTACACAATCAGCAAAAGACATCACCACACTACGACTGAAGTCTGAGGATGGCGTGGAAACGTTTATGATGAAAATGTACTTCACTGAGACCATTGGAGATCTCCGTCACTATTTGGACCTGAAAAGGTTTGAGATATGACTACCTATAAAAATTAAAAATTCTGATAATTTACTCTCTCTCCTGTCATCCAAAATGTCTTTCTTTAGTTAAAAAGATAAAGGTTTTTGAGGAATACATTCCAGGATTTTTCTCCATATAGTGGACTTCAATGGTGGTCAATGGGTTGAAGGTCCAAACTGCAGTTTAATGCAGCTTCAAAGGGCTCTACATGATCCCATGATTTTTTTTTTAGATAATGATCAATCATTTCACTACATAAGACACTTATTCCCTGACTGGGATCATGTAGAGCCCTGCATTAAAATTGCAATTTGGATCTTCAAACCGTTGGCCACCATTGAAGTCCACTATATGGAGAAAAATCCTGGAATGTATTCCTCTAAAACCTTAATTTCTTTTTGACGGACAAAGAAACACATGAACATCTTGCATGACATGGGAGTGAGTAAATTATCAGGAAATGTTTATTCTCGAAATGAACTAATCCCTTAAAATATCAAACACGCTCCATATGTAGGCAACTTATTTATTATTAAAAATGTAGATTATAAATGTACTTGTAATTAATTAAATACTGAAATATATCAATAATAAAGTTTATAAACTAAAGAAATACTTAAAAAGATTTTTTTTATTATTCATTATCAGGCCATCTTAGATATATATGTAGAGTGTTTTTTCTTTTATTAGAAGAGATTTGAAGAAATGTAGCATAAAATCATTTTCTCCTCAGTGGATCCTCTGCAGTGAATGGGTGCCGTCAAAATTAAAGTCCAAACAGCTGGTAAAAACATCACAATAATCCATACTGTACTGGACTCCAGTCCAGCAATTAATGCCTTGTGAAGTGAAAAGCTGCATATTTCTAAGAAACAAATCTATCATTAAAAAATTAGGATGTTTTAACTTTAAACCATAAATTCTGGCCATAATCCATAACACTTCTTCCAGTGAAAAAGTCCATCTCCTGTCGTCCTCTTCCTTCAAAATAGATAAACATTCGTTTAGAACTGGTTTAGATCTGTGCATATTTCTCTCCTGATTCAGAGGAAACATTTTCACTGAAGAAAGCAATATTGCAATATTTTTATCAGCTGTTTGGACTCATTCTGACGGCACCCATTCACTGAAGAGGATCCACTGGTGAGCAAGTGATGTAATGCAACATTTTTCCAAATCCGTTCTGATGAAGAAACAAACACTACATCTACATACTGGATTGCCTGAAAATGAGTCAATTTTAGTTTTCGGCTGAAATTTCTTTAACACTATTTTGCCCAAAATGAATGTATGCTGTCTATATTCATAGGCAGAATTACTGCAGAATTGTTGTTTTTTTTCAGTAAGATTACAATTTAAATCTCTTTCGACAGAGGACTGGGTGCTGCACCATATAACATCATTAGTGCATTTCCACAACGGTGCTACAATGATGACACCCAGACGCTACTGTCCTGTGGTCTGACTCCAAATGCAGCATTGCTTCTCCGTCCACAAGCTTCACCACACAAACAATGTGGTGACACATACAGAACATATGAGTGAGCATCGTTAACACACTTTCACAGTGATCCTACAACACTGCTGACTCCTAATGTCTCAAATATAGGATTTTTGGAAGATACACTACCAGTCAAAAGTTATTACACATAAGATTTTAGGGTTTTTTAAAGAAGTCTCTTCTGCTCATCAAGCCTGCATTTATTTGATCCAAAATACAGCAAAAACAATTTTGAATTATTTGTATACTGTATATGTTACTATTTAAATTAACCATTTTCTATTTGAATATATTTTAAAATGTAATTTATTCCTGTGATTTCAAAGCTGTTTTAGCACCATCACCCCAATCCTTCAGAAATCATTCTAATTTTCTGATTTGCTGCTCAAATAACTTTTTTTTTTCAGGTTTCTTTCATGAATAGAAAGTTCAGAAGAACAGCATTTATCTGAAATAGAAATATTTTGTAAACTATGTCTTTTTCATCACTTTTGATCAACTTAAAGCATCCTTTTTAAATTAAAAAAATAAATAATAATAATAATTTCTTTCCCCCAAAAAATTATTCTGACTACTGACTTTGGTAGTGTATGTTACAAAAGCATTTTATTTCAGATAAATGCTGATCTTTGAATCTTACTCAAAGAATCCTGAAAAAAAGATACTCAACTGTTTTGAAATGTACTCAACTGTTTAAATATTGATTAGAAAGCAGTTATTTTAAATGGTAAAATCATTTTAAAATGTTACGGTTTTTGCTGTACTTTGTATCAAATAAATGCAGGCTTGGTGAGCAAAATAGACGGTAAATAACATTAAAAATCCCAACATTTTTGACTGGTAGTGTAAATCAGGAAGGAAATCTCCAAACACATCAATAAATTGGTTTAAAATAATAAAAGTAATCAATGTGATAAGTAAAACATTTCAAATTACAACAATTGAATCAACTGCTAATACAGTTCTTTTTCCAAGTCCAAGTCTAAAGTTTTTGTTTAACTTCCACATTATTGTAAACGTTCCAACTAAGTCTTTTAAACGTGACTATTTGCAGAAATTTACAAGGAAATGTGTTCATTTACAAACAGTCTTTTACATGAGGTGAAATACACTGAAACTTGCTGGTTTCCCTGCTCCTATTATTAATAAGTGCATAAAATCAAGCACTTTTTGTATGGTGTGTACCAATTTAATGGTGTCTAATTACATATTAAAATGTTATCTGTAGAATTTCTACATTTCTAAATTCTAATCATTTCTGTATTACCACAGAGAACACGTTACCAAAAACAAACATTCAACATAAGGGTACATATGAAATACAAAGCTTTATTTCTAAAAACTGAAACAGCTTAAGACAAATTATTTATATAATTTAGTGTTGTTATAAAGGTTTTGGCATATAAAGTTTGCCTGGCTGGTTTTGTGTTAAATCTGAAAGAGAATTTACAATACAACTAAAAAAAATGTCTGATGCATCGTCAAATTACATTCACACTTGTTAGTGATGTTTATGGACCAAAACCAATTTACCACGCAATACTCCCCACAAGATATGGTCCCTTCTTATAATAGAATCCCAATAGCTTGGCAGTCGCACATTACCGTAGATAAAGAAGATTATAGTGTTAACACTGATATATTGTGCAGCAAATTCATGCGTCTACTTTTTGAACACAAGACACCTGCTGTGATGTTTGACATGCACTAATACAATATTTGCTTCACCAGTTGGTTTCCTTTAATGTGTTGATTCAATGGCGTGGCTATTTTTTATAGCTGTTAAAACAAATTATTAACCAGACAGCAAATACATCATGGATTATCCATAATAAATCCTATTGCTTTTCCAACTCCTCAACACATACATAAGTAAACATCACCTGTTCAAAAGATGTGACCCAAAAAGAATAAAAGATATTTTTAGTGTTAATTTTGCAGCAGCAAAGAACCTATTAATGTTGTGAGATTCTCAATAATATGATCAGTTACTCATATACGCAATTAAGTGATCCTAAACTTAAACTGCGCATTAACATCTGTTTGCAGAATTTTATATGTATTGGCATTCTATTAGCTTTTTTTATTATTTAACAGACAATTAGAATTTAACATTATGTTTACAACCCCCTCTTGCTTTAAAATATCCATATTTATTGGTCTGCATAATACTGTGTGCATAAATACTCTTTACAGCATTACGGAAACGGTTCTGACAGGTCTGTCTTTGATCAAATTGAACTGTGGTTGTTATATAATATTAGGGAATGTCTATTCTCCAACTTTATACACAGATGATCTGCTGGTGTAATCTCGAACAGGTGGCTAAATATTTCCTCAGCCTTAGATTTTGTGTTAAATGTGGTACATTGTTTACTGTACGATGACGGATATCATATGTCTTCTTGTTAAACAGAACCGAGCGTCACTGGCTTCACACTATGCCACTGTAAAAAACACACGGCATGTTAGTTGCGCAAACGATTAAATATTTTCAGTTGATTGTCAACTTCATCACAGGCATTCCCAAATACATGGAAAGGTTTATATTAAATCAT
This sequence comes from Garra rufa, assembly GCF_049309525.1. Taxonomy (NCBI): domain Eukaryota; kingdom Metazoa; phylum Chordata; class Actinopteri; order Cypriniformes; family Cyprinidae; genus Garra; species Garra rufa. The sequence goes on along the minus strand of NC_133369.1, from coordinate 12,466,472 downwards.
AGTCTTCCCACGGCACACAAAGTCATCCAAATCTTAGAAAAATATCTTCTCAAACTTTTTGTATAAAAATAGCCCTCTGGTTTGCGAGATTACAGTGTCCTTAGTGTCGCTAATCCTTTATGAAGAAGGTTTGTGTTCTTAGAGATAGAGATGTAGTGTCTTTAAAGGCACTCGTGATGTGGAGTTACCCTCATTGAGCGCTAGCCGTACTGTCCGAGCTCACTGAGTGATGCAGTTTTCTCCCATATCCTGAGCGTAGCGGTCCGAGACTGTGGTTCTTAGTTCTTCGACATCTCGACGGAGCTGTTGAGCTTCCTGCAGCTTATTCTGCAGCCCCTCTGGGCTCAGCCAGTCCTCCCACTGCCCTCCTACTGGAGGGGGAGCTGCTGTAAACAAATAGATAGACACTGTCAGATTCACTGCTCATAATAGCCACAACACAGATAACACAAAATGCTGCTATACAGAGTTTCCATGAGAGTATAGTGAAAACTTCACTCAACTTTTACAAATTAAGATATTTCTGATGAAATCCGAGAGCTTTCTGACCCTGCATAGACAGCAACACAGCTACCACGTTCAAGGCCCAGAAAGGTAATAAGGACATTGTTAAAATAGTCCATGTGACATCTGTGGTTCAACCTTAATTTAATGAAGCTACAAGGATATTTTTTGCGCACAAAGAAAACAAAAATAACTGTTTCCAGCTAGCATTCTGACTAATAATCTGATAGTCTGTTACAGTGCCCTGCGAAAGTATTCATACCCCTTCATTTTTTTCCCACATTTACTGTAGCTATGTTTCTGCCTTATGTTAAACTGCTTAAAATTACTTTAATTTCCACATCAATATACACTGCATACACCATAATGGTAAAGCAAAAACATTTTCAACATCTTTGCGAAGTTATTAAAAATAAAAAACTTAAATGATTACATTGCATAAGTATTCATGCCCTTTTCTGAAATTTAGCTCAGGAGCATTCATATTGCTTGTAGATGTTACTACACTTGAAGTTAAGTTAACCTGAAGCAAATTTATTTGAATGGGTATGATTTGGAAAAGACACGTCTTAACAGCTGAAAATGCTTAGAGCAAAAACCAAGCCCTGAGGTTAAAAAAAAATAAATGCCTGTAGAGCTCAGAGACAAGATTGCATCATGCCCAGAGTTCAGAAAAAAAATGCTGCTTTGAAGGTTCACAGAAGCATGTAGTCTCCCTTACCCTTAATGAAAGAAGTTTGAAACAACCACAACTCTTCCTAGAGCTGGCCTCCTTGCCAAACAATTGAGCAATTGATGGATAAGGGGCTTGGTTAGACTGGTGACCAAAAAGCTGATGGTCACTCTAGTTGAGCTCCATGATCATATATGCAGATGGGAGAATCTTACAGAAGGACAAACATCACTGCAACACACCACCGATCTGGGCTTTATGGTGGTGTGGCAAAACTCAATCCTCTCCTCAGTGGAGACACATGAAAACACACTTGGAATTTGCAAAAAGCACCTAAAGGACCCTCATATTGTGAGAAACAAGATTCTGTGGTCTGATGAATCTCAATTCAAAGCATCATGTTTGAAGGAAACCAGGCATTGCTCATCACCTGCAGAGTAGCATCCTAAAAGTAAAACTGTGCTGGTAGCAGGTCATGCTGTGGGGCTGTTTTTCAGTGGCAGGGAATGAGGGACTCAGAGTAGAAGTAAAGCTCAATGTAATCCCAATCTAATATTTCTGGAGAAACCTGAAAATGTCTACAAGACCCCATCCGAGCTGACAGAGCTTGAGAGGTGAAGAGGTGAAACTAAAAATGTCAGATAATTGCCAAATGTTGATGTGCAAATCTTGCTGCATCATACTCAAAAAGACTTGAGGCTGTAAAGGTGCTTCTACTAAATTCTGAGTTGAGATTATGAATACTTATGCAATGTACTTATTTAAATTTTTTTATTTTTAATAAATGTAGTTTCAGCAATTCTGTCATTTTGGTGCATGGAGTGTAGAACGATGTGGGGAAAAAAGGCACTGTATATATCTGGGCATTATCTGAAACGGTGCTAGTCTTCTGTATAGCATCTTGTTGACAGCAGAGGGCGCACTTACAAGCAATGCCGAGCAGCATGGAGAGGTTTGGGTCATGGCCTTGAGCCCGCTGGGTGAGGACGTTGCAGAGTGAGCGGAGGTCACACAGACAGGCGGCCATCTCTCCGTACAGCTTCTGGGTGAGACGGGCTCCCACAGGGAGCAAACCACAGCCAATCGGCGCCTCATCCTGAAGACGCTCTTGTAGTGTCAGATTATGTTCCATCAGCTCCTGGTTCTGCACTGAGAGCTGAAATACAAACAATAGGCACAACCTCAATTCTCCTGTGTGCCATGAAAACTCAAAGAGCTGAATATGCATTTCGGGCAACTACTAACCTCTTTCATAGCAGTGCGTAATTGCAGCAGACTCTCCTCTTTCTCTGCCACCTCCTCTCGCAGAGCCCGACTACTACACTCCTCCTGTGAGAGATGCTCCTCCAGAGTCTAAGCCAACACACGCAGAATATTATGGCTGTAAACTAGACATTTTGCTCATATAAACTAAATTGCAAAAGCTTTTGGTGCAGGATACTTTTTAGTGGAAAAAAAATAGACACTAAGTGTTGAATACCTAAAGAATTTCCTAAAGAAGCCTCCTACCTTGTTTGTAAAGATTTTCCCCTCCTAGATACTATTGAAAGTACATTCCTGAAAGCTTGATTGTGTAATATGATGCCTGGCTCTTAGTGACAGATATTTACTTAAATTACACCTAATTACAGTCTTCAAGACCAATTCTTATTCAAAACCGGTTCCATTAAAAAGAAAGGAAAATAGTGGAATTAAACTGTTTTTATGATATCTGTTTCCATTAACGGTTCTTGAATATAATTCCACCTACACTACCATTCAAAAGTAGGGGGAAAAAATTACAGGAATTACAAAATTACAAGGATGCATTAAATTGTTTAAAAGTGACAGTGAAATACATTTATAATGTTACAGAAGATTTCAGAGGCATCTATTCGAATGCACACTACCAGTCAAAAGTTTTTGAATAGTAATATTTTTAATGTTTTTAAAGAAGTCTCTTCTACTCACCAAGCCTGCATTTATTTGATCCAAAATACAGCAAAAATTTACAATTTTGAAATATTTTCACCATTTAAAATACCTTTTCTATTTTAATATATTTTAAAATGTAATTTATTCCTGTGATTTCAAAGCTGAATTTTTAGCATCATTACTCCAGTCACATGACCCTTCAGAAATTATTCTAATATTCTGATTTTCTGCTTAAAGAAAACCATGTTGAAAACAGCTGAGTATAATTTTTTCAGGTTTCTCTGATGAACAAAGTTTAGAAGAACAGAATTTATCTGAAATAAAAATCTTTCATAACATTATAAATGTCTTTATCATCACTTTATCAATTTAAAGCAGGGGTCCCCAAACTAAGGCCCGGGGGCCGAAAGCGGCCCGCCACCACATTTGGACCGCCCCTCTGAACAATGCCAGAGACATATTTTGATAATGTAATTTTAAATATGTTTTACTTATATCATGTTGGTATTTGATGATAAAGGTTGGCTTTCAAACTAAAATTTCCCTTAGTTATTAACATAGCCTAATTTATTTGTTAAATTCACCAACAGAATGGTACATTCAACGTAATGTGTCATCGCGATCGAACACAGTGGACCAACACCAGCAGATGACATTGCACCCCAAATTATCACAGACTGTGGAAACTTAACACTGGACTTCAAGCTACTTGAGCTATGAGCTTCTCCACCCTTACTCCAGACTCCAGGACCTTGGTTTCCAAATAAAATACAAAACTTGCTCTCGTCTGAAAAGAGGACTTTGGACCACTGGGCAACAGTCCATTTCTTCTTCCCCTTAGCCCAGATGCCTCTGAAGTTGTCTGTGGTTCAGGAGTGGCTTAACAAGAGGAATACAACAACTGTAGCCAAATTCCTGACATGTCTGTGTGTGGTGGCTCTTGATGCCTTGACCCCAGCTTTAGTCCATTCCTTGTGAAGTTCACCCAAATTCTTGAATTGATTTAGCCTGACAAGGCTCTCAAAGGCTGCGGTTCTCTCGGTTGGTTGTGCATCTTTGTCCTTCTACTTAACTTTCTGTTAACATGCTTGGATGCAGCACTCTGTGAACAGCCAGCTTCTTTGGCAATGAATGTTTGTGGCTTTCCCTCCTTGTGAATGGTGTCAGTGATTGTCTTCTGGACAACTGTCAGATCAGCAGTCTTCCCCATGATTGTGCAGCCTAGTGAACCAAACTGAGAGACCATTTTGAAGGTGTTTTGAGTTGATTAGCTGATTGGAATGTCTCCATATTCTAATTTGTTGATGTTGTGAAGTTGTGAATTGGTGGGTTTTTGTTAAATGTGAGCCAAATCATCACAATTAAAAGAACCAAAGACTTAAACTACTTCACACTGCATGAATTAAATTCATTTAATACACCAGTTTCACAATTTGAGTTGAATTACTGAAATAAACGAATTTTCCATTACATTCTAATTTACTGAGAAGCACCTGTATATCTTTTGATAAGAAATTATAATTTGTCTGTCTGGTGCATAAAAAAAAAAAACTATTCTAGCATTAAAAGGTATAATAAATACAGGTAGTAAAATCATAATAAAATAATAACAATAATAATAATAATAATAATAATAATAATAATAATAATAGTTAGTCCGGCCCATGGAATTTTCTTTTATAAACTGACCCGGCCCCCCACTAAACAAAAGAAAATTATGTGGCCCGCTCAGAAAAAAATTTGATTGATTGATTGATTGAAAATTTAGCTTTGATCACAGGAATAAATTATATTTAAATAGAAAAGTTATTTTGAACAGTAAAAAACATTTCAAAATGTTACTGTTTTTGCTGTACTTTGGATCAAATAAATGCAGAAGAGACTGGTTTAAAAAAAATACATATTAACAATCTTAACATTCAAAAACTTTTGACTGTTAGTGTAAATATAAGTAAAAAAAATGTAAATGCACTCGCTAAACAAATAAAACTGAATTAAACTAAATGTAGTCTTTACCCTGATCTGTGAGCCAAGCTGCTCCATTATCCTGAGTTGCTTTTCAATGACCTAAAAAGAAAGATTCATTTAGATAGCACCTTAAACTATTCGCACAGAACATATAATCATTTTAACCAATAGACAGAGCCATGCTTCAACACTATTAACAAATCCTTTAGCTGAATTAAGTGTTACTGCAGTTGTTTAACCCATCCTCTGAGAAACTAGTGTGGACACAAACCTTTTTGAGTCGCTGGTGCTCATCTTTCAAGGCTGTGTTTTCTTCTCGTAGTTTTTCTATGTCAAGAGAAGGCAATCTTACTCCATCCTCGAGGCTCTCCTGCACTCTGTTCTGGAGACTAAACACAAGCAAATCAAACAACATAAATCTTTCAAAACCTAATTAGAAGCCTCCCAATTTGTTAGTTTGTAAGGCTTGCATGTTTCTTCCTACCTGGTGACTGTTGTAAGCAGTTCTCTCTCTTTGCGTCTTTGTTCTTCCAGTTGGGCCTCTTTGTTGCGTACAGCACTGCGGGCTTCCTCCAGTTGGACTTCCAGATCTCTGAAGGTGGCCTGCAACTGAGCTGTCCTTTCCTCTGTCTCCTCCAGCTGCAACACAACATTCATAAGTGAATTAAAACTGAGGACTGAGAATGAGAATAACAGATGTTTAAAAAGGCAGTTTAAAGTGCTGGTGATGAATATAGCCTTCTATTTCCATTTTAATATGTCTTAAAATGTATTTTATTCCTCTAATGCAAAGCTGAATTTTCAGCAGCATTACTTTAGTCTTCAGTGTCACATGATCGTTCAGAAATCATTCTAATATGCTGATTTAATGCTCAAGAAACATTTTTTATTGTCAGTGATGAAAACAGTTGTCCTGCTTTTTTTCACATTTTAGGAATCCAGTCAAAAGTTTTTGAACAGTAATGTGTTTTGAAGTCATCTCTTTCTTCTCACCAAGCCTGCATTTAGTTAATCCAAAATACAGCAAAAGCAGTAATATTGTGAAATATTTTTACTATTTAAAATAACAGCTTTCTATTTGAATACATGTTAACATTTTAAATTTTAAAATATTTTTAAAAGAACGATTTCTGAATGATCACATGACTGGAGTAATGATGCTAAAAATTCAGCTTTGAAATCACAGAAATCAAATAGAAAACGGTTGTTTGAAAGAGTAAAAATATTTTTTTAAATTACTGTTTTTGCTGTACTTTGGACCAAATAAATGCAGGCTTGGTGAGCAGGAGAAAAAAAAAAACATTAAAATCTTACCGTTCAAAAACTTTTGACTGGTATTGTATTTGAAATTAATTATTAGAAATCTTTAGAAACATTATAAAAGTCTTAAATGTCACTTTTAATCAACTGATATCCACATTTTCTGAATAAAAGTGTTTATTAAAACCCCGAATCTTTTATCTCCACAAACAGTAATGTTCTGGATGAGATTCTGAAACGGGATGCTAATCTCACTAAAATAATTTGAAGTAATTTTATTCTTTTGTTTTTTACTAAGGCCATTTTAAACCGCAAGAACATGGTATAATCAGGTAAAAATGACAAAGTAATCAAAAGAAACTTATTTAAAACAAACAAACAAAAATTTACATACAAAAAAATATCTAAGGAGTAGGGCTGCAACAACTAATCGATAAAATAATCGATTATTATCGATAATGAAATTCGTCGACAACGATTCTCATTATCGATTAGTCGGGTCCGCCCACAGTGCACGTGCACTTCAGAGGATCACGTCAAATTACAGCACTGAATGACGCATTTCTTTAGACATAATGCATCTAAGAAGAGTGGAGGAAACAGACTGAGATGCTGCAGGAGAGATACGTGATCTGAGCTGCCCAAAACATCAGAATTCTTTATTTTAAACTATCTCTATTTTGAAGCTGATAGCGTAATGGCTTGCCCTGTGAGGCGCTTTGACAGAACCGTTTGCATCCTCAGTATGAAAACTTTCAGTTTACGGTCATATCCTTATCTATAAATATCACAAATTCACACAAGCATTTCCATTTATGCATAAAAGTCCAATCTGGCAGTCTGTGTTAAGTTTAAATCTTTACTGAATGAGCGTCAGACAGCCGGAACACAGAACACAGACAGGGAGACACTTAATAGTCAGCGCAAAAACATTCATGTCAGCCGTTGAATGTTAAATTTAGATTTAAATACAACATGTAGTGCACGTATCAGTGAAGGGTAGGAATAGGCCAGGGCTGTGACGGTGGCAGATTTTTACCAACTACAGTGGTGCGGTGTTTATATATAAAGAAATGAGCCTCAAACATTATTAACAAACGAGCGTGTTTAGCAACTCCGTCGTTGAACAAGCAACCTACAAAACGCTAAAATAAATCAACGAAATAATACATTTAAATAAGAAAGTAGCCTAAATAAGAGTTAAATAGGCTATTAAACAAACATTCGTTTCAAAAAACAACCTCGACAGCTGATCAGAATTACTGGCCCGATTCCGACTGGAACCTCTCTTTCTCTTCCCCATTGCACAGCTGCTGTTTTTAATAACAAAGTAATTACATTTATTTTCGTTTCTTTAGTTTATAAAGTTAATTTAGAAATATTTTTGGAACACTTTTTATTTGTGAAATTCAAGTTTTTGTTTTTTAAAGTAACGAAGCGCCCAGCGGCCGACATATGAATTTAGCCTTCTCAAATCATCACGATTTAAATTAAAATCCTTAGATATATAAATAAAAAACTGAAAGCATATCACAATATTAGTTTAATCGTTTAATTTAGATAAATGTGTAGGCCCTATAGGCACATATTTAATCGTTTGTGCGCGGAGTGAAAGCTTTGCAGGACATGGAGGTGCAAGCGCCATGTGAAACTCATAAATGTAAGAGTAATACATTTACTTTAAATTATTACTGCACTACTATAAAACGAAATAATTCAAATCGAAAACAAAACTCTTTTATTAGATATAGGCCTAATCCATAAAGATGCATTTAGGCTTTAAAAGCGCATCCAGTGAGCAGATCTTTGCGACACTGACTCAGAAAATACTAGTTTATTAATAAATAATTTGAATATCTCCTTACTTTTCCCCCGCCATATTCATGGTAATTACTTTAGCTGGGGCTTTGCGGCCAGTTTAATCTTACTGCGTGCATCTGAACGTGGAACTCTGCTAAAGGCACTTGCGCTCGCTGATGCTGCTGTAGGCGGGACACTAAACACCGACACGGCAGAATAAATAGCAGAAACACTGTATTTTATGCTTGTTAGTGTGTTTTTCTTCAGATATTTGTCTTTTCTCTTTATTACGACAGGTGAATTGTTGTAAATTGTTAAGCACTGTGTTTTCATAGCATTCAGAATGTGGAATAGTGTGATTTAAAAAAAAATAATAATAATTGACATTTTTAAGCCAACTAATCGATTAATCGAAAAATTAATCGGTGAACTAATCGATTATCAAAATAATCGTTAGTTGCAGCCCTACTAAGGAGGCATAGTGAGCCTAGGATTTTCTAAACCAGCAGGGTAAAGAGAGTGTTACTTTAAGATAAAGTATACAATGGGAGCAGATGTGTGATATATGGGTGCAGTGGATGCTATAATAGTGTCTGGCAATATAACACAAGAAAAGCACCTCAAGATGAGTATTGTGAGCAATTGCGGTGAAACCACAGGAAAAAAGCTTTTGTTTAGTTGGCTGGCCATCACAGAGTGCAGTACCTTTTTATGCTGGGCCTGGTAGTCTTCCATGGTGGGAAGGTCAGCCAGATATCGCTCAAGCGTCTCAATCCGCTGCTGTTTTTCTCTGTTCTGCTCTGACTCCTTCTGACACTTCTTTTTCAAGCTGTTGATATGCTTGTCTCGACTTCGGATCTTTGAAGTAAAGGGCAACAACACAAGATGAAAACTCAGTGAGATTCTGCTTATATGTGGTTGAGTATGTCACATGTTAAAGGGATAGTTCACGAAAAATGAAAATTTTGTCATTTATTACTCACCCCCGGTGAGCTTTCGGATTTCTTTAAAAATATCTAATGCGTGTTCCAAAGATGAACAACGGGTTTGTGTAAGAAGGTGAGTATTTAAATGATTAGTTCACTTCCAGAAAAACGTATATAAATTGACAGTTTGTTTCAAAAATGACTGATGGTTTTGCTAGATAAGACCCTTCTTCTTCGGCTGTGATTGTTTAGAGCCCTTTGAAGCTGCATTTAAACTGTATTTTGGAAGTTCATTATCATTGAAGTTCATTATATAGTGAGAAATCCTAAAGGGTTTTCCTCAAGAAACAATTTCTTATTTACTGAAGAAAGAAAGACATGAACATCTTGGATGGCAAGGGGGTTGAGTAAATTATCTGAAAATTTTTATTATGGAAGTAAACTAATCCTTTAATGACAGAATTTTCATTTCTGAGTAAACTATCCCTTTTAAGTTTAAATATGCTCACCCTCTCTTCTTGCTTCTTTAGCTCTTCTGCATGTTTTTCACTGCTCTCTTTCAAGATCTCATTTAGACGTTGTGTCTCTGCTTCCACTGCACCCAGTCTGCGATCCGCTTCCAGCTTCTCCTTGGTAAAGCAGTCGCTGCGCTCGGCAAACTGGGCTCGCAAAAAGGCATTTTCCCGCTGGGCTTCCTGTCACACATGGAGGAAAGAAGAGGAACAACTCAGAGATTTGAGTTGAGTTTTGATACAGTGCAGGGAAAAGGTTGTGCTTGCCTGTATGCTAACCTGCAGTCTCAACAGACACACATCGGTGTAAGGGGCTCCACGTCCCATAATGGCACTGTGCACCTGCAGCTCAGTCTCTCTGAGACGCTGTTCCAGCTGCGACATTTGCTGCTTCTGCCTGCAATGCGTCAGTTACTACATTAAGTTAATGTTCAGAGTCTCTAATATTCAGAGTGATGCTTCTGAAAACTTGGCATTACCTTTCAATGGTAAGTTCTTTCTCTTTTAGCAAGTTCTCATTGGCTTTAATGACAGCATCCCACTTGCTGTTCTCCAGGTGAGAGGTTCCTGGATAGAGAGAAGATGCATACTGTCCACTTCCACCTGTCATTAACTGCAATAATAAAAAAGGGTGGAGAAACACAAACTCTTATTTTAAATGGGCATAAAACAATCTGCCAACTTTGAAATCAACATGAAGTGTTAATTGCAATCCATTTTACTAGTATGATGTGTCCAACTAATGCATTCTTCTAGGGCTGATCTTCCTGTTATTCAGTGTGTGGAACAATTTGTTGCATCACTGCAAACTTGTGCAGTAACAAAAAAATGCCTTTGGCATGAAGTTGACAGCATAATTGCATAACTGCAATTTACAGCATGAAAAACAGGGCAATTTGCTGTTGTAATACATGGTGCTGTTTCAGTGTTTGTTTACAGCAGTTATGTTAGATGTATAGAAGAACATGTAGTTTATCATCATTATTATTATTATTATTACTACTATTATTATTATTATTGTTGTTGTTGTTGTTATAGTCCATATATTTATATTGTCTTCCATCTCTGCAATAATTCCATATTGAGAAACTGTTACAAAAGGAAAATATGCTGTAAATATTATGTATATTATGTAAACGTGTGCAAATGATAAAAGAATTTTAAATTTTTAATCTTTTAATCTTTAAATCTTCAGTTATTACTGATGCAAAATTAAACTAAATTGATACCGATTAACATTTTTTTCTGGCTGCATTGCCCATATAACTAAAAACTAAAATTGTTTTAGATGTAGAGCATTATATTTTCCATACTACATTCAGTGTTAGTTAAATAAAAAACACTTAAAATAATTATAATTTTTTTTTTTAAATAAAGCTGAAATAAAATATTAGATGAAAAAACCTACAAGAAAAATTTGAAACCCTCTAAAAAAAAAAAACAAGTACTAAAATCACTAAAACTAAATACAAAAATGCATTTAAGCTAAACAAATATTAATAATGCAAAAATTAGAAACCCTCTAAAAATTGAAAAATATTTAAGTACTAAAACTGCTAAAACTGAAATAAAAATGAATACAAGCTAAACAGTTATTTGAAATATTAACATGACTAAAGCTACACTAAAAATTACAAACCCTCTAAAAAGTTAAAAGTACTAAGTAGTGCTAAAATTACTAAAACTAAAAATTAATTTAAGCTAAACAAATTAAATTTGACAAAACATATGCAAAAAAGTGCTTAAATACTAAAATTACTAAAACTGAATGAAAAAAAATTAAACTAAACAGTTGTTTAAAAAATATATTAACAAATGACAATTTACACTAAAAATTTGAAACCCTCTAATTTAAAAATTCTAAAATCACTTAAACTAAATATAACAATGAATTTAAGCTAAACAAATATTAAGAATGACAAAACCTATGGAAAAAGTAGAAACCCTCTAAAAATGGAAAAATACATAAAAGTTTTAGTACTAAAATAGCCAAAACTAAAATAAAAATGAATATAAGCTAAACAGTTATTTAAAATATTAACATGACAAAAGCTACACTAAAAATGACAAACCTTCTAAAAAATTCTAAGTTCTTTAGTACTAAGTAGTACTAAAAGTACTATAACTAAAATTTAATTAAGCTAAACAAATTAAAAATACATATGCAAAAAAGTTTAAATACTAAAATTGAAAGGAAAATAAATTTAAACTAAACAGTTATTTAAAAATATTAATAAATTACTAAAATATCAAAATGAATTTAAGCTAAATACTAAAAATGGCAAAACATATGGAAAAGCAGAAACCCTCTAAAAATTGAAAAATACAAAAGTTTTAGTACTAAAATTGCTAACTAAAATAAAAATATATAAGCTAAACAGTTATTTAAAATATTAACATGACAAAAGCTACACTAAAAATGAAAGTACTAAAACTAAAAATTAATTTAAGCTAAACAAATATTACAAATGACAAAACATATGCAAAAAAATTAGAAACCCTTAAAAAAATTAAGTTTAAATACTAAAATTACTAAAACTGAAAAGAAAATGAATTAAAAAAAAAATATTAACAAATGACAAAACATACACTAAAAATTAGAGACCCTCTAAAAACGTTACAAAAATATAAAGTAATAAAAGTACTAAACCTGAAATAAAAATTAAGCTAAACAAATATTAAAAATGACAAAACCTACACTAAATCAGAAACCCTTTAACATTTCAAATTAAAAGTTTACCTAATAAAATTACTAAAACTTAAATAAGTTTATTTTTAAGCTAAATAGTTATTTAAATTAAAATGACAAAACCTACACTAAAAATTACACTCTAAAAATGTTAAATTGTTATGTTAAATTAAGTACTAAAATTACTAAAACTAAATATAAAATGAATTTAGGCTAAACAAATTCAAAATGACAAAAGCCATGCAAAAAATTAGAAACCCTCCAAAATTTACTAAAACTGAAATAAAAATGAACAAGCTAAACAGTTATTTAAAAAAATGACATGCAGTGTCAATAATAGTATAAATAGCTTAGAGTACTAAAACTAAAATAAAAATCAATTTAAGCTAAACAGAGCTAGTTAAAAGTATACTTTTAAAAAAATGACATGACAAAAACATTAATAAATAGTAGATAAAAAAAAAAAAAAAAAACTACAACAATACATTTTGCTAAAAGATCACTGTCTATTTTCGGAACAGCATGCACAGATGAATCATGCACAATAAAAAATACTACTAATTTAGTTATTTAATTTAATGCTGATTTTTAGAAGTATGATTCACATAACCGTTCCCTTTCCCTTTCTTGTATGCAGCAGGACACATTCTAAACTCTAACCTGCATTTGTTCCACCTGTAGCCGCAGGCTCTCGAGTTTCTGCTTCTGCTGCTGCCAGCTGGCCAGTTCACCGCAGCGTTCCTGCAGCAGCGGATCATAAGCTCCAGTGCTGGCCTGGTCCCTCAGGAGAGCCTGAGTCTGCAGGCCCTGAGGTACGGAAAACATCCTGGCAGAGGCACCAGGCCCTGGATGAATGTTCCTTTGGCCGTATGGGTCTACGGGACAGGTGAGACCTGCCCTTGTCTCCGGTAGGACTTTATAAGTCTGTTCCAGCAAGCCTGTACTGTCTCCCAGCCCAGTCAATTGCAGCTGTTGCCGTACATCATGGCAAAGGCCCCCGAGCAGAGCCGACTGATTGAGCGTTGGCTCCATGGCAGGTACCTCAAACTTCTGGGCTTCATCCAGCCTCGTCTGATCTCCAGAGGGGAAGAGTGAGTGGTCGAGGCCATTAACTAGGCTGCGGTAGCGGCTCAGGCAATCAGGCTTGACCGCAGTCGTGTCTAAATTTCCATCGTGCTGAGCGTCCAGGTTGGGGGAGGATGCAGATTTGGGGAGGGATGACTTGGAGCTGGAAGAGCTGGAGGACAACCGGGCCTCGTCAGAAGCACGTGGCTTGAGATTGGAGGCCAGAGTTCCGGCTGTGGAGGGCATGACATGGGCGGTGGGGATGGGGATCTGACTGCGGATGGGCTGGAAAGAAGGACTGCTGCTAGTGCTGCAGATATCTGGAACAAGAATGAGAAATAAATGACCCCAAATATGTATTAAATACACAATAAGTTGTAATAATAAAAAATATGCCCTGAGGAAATAAATAAAAAGCATTGAAATGATGTAAAATGCATCAATTAAAATAAAAAGTAGTAAAAGAAAAAAAAAAGAAAAAGAACACACACACACACACACACAAGTAAAAGAAAAATGAAATTAAATAAACACATTAAAACCAAGTAAAACTGAATAATGAAGTAATAAAAAAGAAGAAAAAAAAAAAATTAAAGTAGGAAAAAGTAAAAGTAAAATTTATTTAAATGCTCTGGGGAGGATTTAAATCCCAAGAAAAATCTAATAATTAAAAATTAAATAAAAAGTACTAAAAGAAAAGTAAAGAATACATAAAAAGGGGAAAAACAAGTAAAATAAAAATGAAAGAAAAGATAAGATGAAGAAAAAAAAGTTTAAAAAATAAGATAAAAGAAAATGAAGTAAAAGAAAAAAAGCACAAGGAAAATTTATTTAAACGCCCTGGAGGGAAAAATTAACCAGGTAAAATTAAATAATTAAGTAAAAAAAAATCTATAAAAAAGGAAATAGTAGTAAAAGAAAAGGAAAATGAAACAAACGGGGGGGGGGGGGGGGACAAATAAATAAATTAATTAATTAATTAAATTAAATGCCCTGGAAAAATAAAACCAAGTAAAATCAAATAATGAAGTAAAAAAAATTTATTAAAAAAATAAAATAAAAAGTAGTAAAATTAAAGAAAATGAAGCAAACAAAACAACAAGTAAAAGAAAAATTATATTAAATGACCTTGGGAAAATAAATTAAAACCAAGTAAAATCAATTAAAATAAAGTAAAATTAAATAAAAATTAAAATAAAAGTAACAAATTGAAACATCCTGGGAAAATAAAACAAGAAAAATAAAGCTATAGTAGTCAACATTTGAAGTGGATCAAAAAAAGTTCAAAGTTGTCTTAAGACAAGAACGGGTATTGTTTGCTTTCTGGACAACGTTGATAAAAGGGTTTTGATTCACTTCAAATGTTGACTACTGTGTACATACAAAAAAAAATTAAAATATAATTTTGGTATCCATTTTGCTCCACCGTCATGAATCTTAACCAAATTACAATTAAATTAATGTTTGCTAGCTCTGACAACTAGCGCACACCAAACCACTGTGAAAAATAGCACTCACCTTGCTAGCAGTTAAAAAGAAACCAGCAAATGATAACATTTTCATACCCTGAAGAACGGTGAGGCATAAAAAACACGTCCTCACAAAGCATCTTCAGTAAATGACATAGACGAACTACTGATCTTAAAACACGCCCACTCCGTCTGCCAGAACTCGTCCTTAAAAAAAAAAATGAACGTCAACCTCAGGCAAGGTGAGTGTACCTGCTATGAAAGTTTGTTCTCCCACAACTGTCAGCGCAGGAGCGCGTACACACAGAAAGGTTAGCGGTATTTATAGAGCACTCTCATGTTACGCTGTTAGGGACTCCTGCTTTAACCACACAGCTCACCTCTTACATACACGCTTAATAGTCCTTAATACTGTAATGCCGCTGAAGTGCCTTTAAACAAGCTCCTCAATACAACAATTCAATTAAAACATACACAAATCAACTAAAGATGTCAAGAGACAGGCTGCAGTAGGAGGGTCTGCCCCGAGGGTGTCTTTTTTTAACATCTGCTGAGGACAGGTTTAAACAATTCTTTGGTTTGACGAAAGATTCTTGGAGCACTGAGAGGCTTTCTGCCATCACAAGAAACACCCAGAGCAAAACAAAGCCGTCACCATCACAACATAGAAGCCCACAGACAGTCAACCATATATTTAGAACCACTAAAGTGAAACGGCTGCCAAGAAGTTTCATGCCGCCACCGTTTTGACTGTTTTAAAAACAAATAAAAGCTGTCTTATTAGTGTGCCTTAGTTGCTAGGTGCCACAACTGTATGTAAGAAAACTCAACAGACTTAGCAGTTAGTTATTACTGTCACTATGGGAATCTGAGAGTAGTTTCAGGGTAACAACAACAGAAACAACTGTGGTTGTCTTACATGAGTTTTTTCAAAAGCTGATACTGATATCTAGATAAGAAGCTGGTTGAATAGAATATTTGACTACTGAATTTTCAGACATTTATCCAGCCGTTGATTACTGGATAAGAACTTTAAAATAATTTACATTTAGTGTGATGCACTTATAAATATACACTGCTGTTCAAAAGTTTGGGTTCATTAAGATTTTTTGCATTTTTTTTTTTTTTAAGTATAAAGTTTCTTATGCTCATCAAGGCTGCATTTATTTATTTATTTATTTATTTATTTTAAAACAGGAAAAAGCAGTAATTTTGTGAAATATTATTGCAATTTAAAATGCCAGTTTTCTATTTTAATATACTTTAAAATATAATCTATTTCTGTGAGGCAAAGCAGAATTTTCAGCATCATTACTCCAGTCTTCAGTGTCACATGATCCTTCAGAAATCATCATACAAAAAAAAAGTTAATAAAAAAAAAAACAATATACACTATTATTCAAAAGTTGGGTCAGTAAAAAATTCTCTCTTTTTTTAAAGAAATTAACACTTATTTAGCAAGGATATGTTAAATGGATCAAAAGTGATAGTAAAGACAATGCTTAGAAAATATTTCTAATTCTAAATGCTGTTCTTTTTAACTTTTTAGTCATCAAATAATCAAAAAATAAAAAATAAAATCAGCATATTAGAATGATTTCTGAAGGAGTAATGGCTGATGAAAATTCAGTGTTGCGTCACAGAAATTAATTACATTTTAAAGTATATCAAAATAGAAAACCAATATTAGAAATTGCAATAATATTTCACAATATTACTGTTTTTTTCTGTATTCTTGATCAAATAGATGTAGGCTTGATGAGCATAAGAGACTAAAAGAGACATAGTGTATTTGCATATAAGTGCACTACCATTTAGGGTCTGTACAAAGTTCTAAAACACTTTTATTAAATTGTTCATAAGTGACAGTAGAGACAAAAACTTCAGAAATTCTTTTGAAAGAATCCAGAATTTAAATGCATCAGTTTAAACAAAGTGCAACCGTTTTGAACAATCATAATAAAGGTATGTTTTAAGCACCAAATCAGTATTACTATTTTAATTGTATTTTGGATAAAATAAATGCTATATATATATATATATATATATATATAACGACACACAAACTTTTAAACAGAACGTGTTTTCCAAAAATCCAAGAATTCTTTTTTTTTTTAAACCTTTGCATGTTTCCCATGACCTGAAAGATGGGAATCTTTTATAAAATACATTTTAATGATAGCAAATGATAGATAAATATTTCACAAAAGTGAAAACAGAAAATTATTTAACCATTACCCGTTCTGAAACTCACATTGTAAGGTATAAAAACTTCTCCTAACTGAACATGTTTATGCTCATAATCAGTCTAACTCACTGATCTATTACAGATCAGTGGTCTAACTGGTATATCAATCCAAGCCAAACAGCACAATAGAATAACGCCAACATAACCACAGAAATGTTTTGAAAAGCACTGCACAGTCAGTACAGATCGATGGTAATCGGCATACGCCAGCTCTTCAGTACAGCTAATCTTTGCGCTTTAATTGTTTAACAAGGCAGAGAGAAGGAAACCGGGAGACCAGGATCAGAGTTTCCATTCGGTCCTCCAGGTCAGGCCCTCCTAATGAGACACCCATCAGTGAAAGTGCAACACCGCCTGCAGGAATCTATGGTATGGAATATCATATCCTTCTCTAAATCCCATAGGAGTTCCAGAACTATGAGCACATCTCCATGACTAAAAATACAGCTTCGTCTAAAAACAGCCAGCAGGATGTTGATGACTGTTGTAAATAATAA
Source organism: Garra rufa (assembly GCF_049309525.1). Taxonomy (NCBI): domain Eukaryota; kingdom Metazoa; phylum Chordata; class Actinopteri; order Cypriniformes; family Cyprinidae; genus Garra; species Garra rufa. The sequence goes on along the minus strand of NC_133369.1, from coordinate 12,448,947 downwards.
AAGGGTTCTCTTTAAAACCACTGGTTGTTTAGTCAAATGCCATGAATAAATAAATAAATAAATAAATATTAAATACAAAACTAACAGTCAAACAATTTTGAACAGCAAGTTTTTTTTGTTTTTCACCAAAATACAGCAATAGCAGAAATTTAGTGAAATATATTTTTTTTAAAGTCTGTGTTTATTTGATCCAAAATACAGCAAAAGCAGAAATATTGTGAAATATTTATACTATTTTTTTAAATAACTGCTTTTTTATATACATTTTAAAATGTAATTTATTCCTGTGATCAAAGCTAAATTTTCAGCATCATTACTCCAGCCTGAATGTCACATGATCCTTCAGAAATTATTTTAATATGCTCATTTTGTGGCTCATTTACTGGTTTTATTTTTATCACTATTATCAAAATTTAAAACAGTTGAGTGCATTTTTTTATGAATGGAAAGACCAAAAGATCAGCATTTATCTGAAATAAAAAGCTTTTGCAACATGATACACTATACCATAGAAACTTAGAAACAGAATAAATTTTAATAAATGATAGAAATTATTACTTTTATTAATTATCAAGAGTGCTTTAAAATGATCAAAAGTGACGATAAAGACATTTTTAATGTTACAAATGATTTCTATTTCAGATAAATGCTGTTCTTCTGAACTTTCTATTCATCAAAGAAACCTGACAAAAATTCTACTCAGCCGTTTTCAACATAATAATAATGTTAATAATGTTTTTTTAAGCACTAAGATTTCTGAAGGATCATGTGACCGGAGTAATGATGCTAAAAATTCAACTTTGAAATCACAGGAATAAATTACATTTTAAAATATATTCAAATAGAAAAAAAAAAAAGTTATTTTAAATAGTAAAAATATTTCACAATTTTACTGTTTTTGCTGTACTTTGGCTTGCATGTTCCATCACGTGTACTAGCACTACGTGAGTGTATAATTCCATGATTGTTCCATGACTGGAAATCCCATTTTGTGACTCACAAGACCACTGTTGAGATGAAAAGACTGATGTGGTCTTGAACTGAAGTCTATTATACAACCGAAAGTCAAATGAACAATATCTAAACACTCAAGAGTTCTCACCTTCAGTGTGATCAGAGGTACCCAGTCCCGTGTCCCCACTGTCCGCTGTGGAGTGCCGCCATCCAAAACGGCTCTGGAACTTCTCAGACACAGCAGGTGTCAGCCATTCGGTGTCAGAGTGTCCTGGAGCAGACAATGAACACATGATGTGGCACTCTATTATGGTTATAAGAGGCACATAACATACACTAGACACTACATACAAGTCCTAGACAGCACTGGATTTGTACCTGCGAGTTTGGCGTTCTGGTATTTGTGTGAAGTGGTCATTCCTGTAGCAGATACCTGTGATTAAAAACCAATACAAAAAAGACAACAGTGTCAAACACATAAAAGTAGGTATAAGCAAAAAATCTAAAAACAAGTAAATCTTTTTTTTTTGTGTGCTACAAAACTATGATATTAAATGGCTAAATCAAAATAAGTAATTAAATAATGTAATTTACAAAAAGCTAACTACAAAATTGTATAATTATTAGTATCATACAATAATATTTAATAACATTATTGTTATTGACCGTTTGAAAAATATCTCCTTTGCGAAACTTACAGAAGGAAGTTTTGTTGTCACAGTTAAAAATATATTAGTCACGCTATATTTTGATAATATCGGGACATTCGAAGCCAGTTTATCTAGTCTAGGACAACTAAATAAGGTTATTTAATTACAAACGCCATTTCTAGTTTTTAATAGTAAGTCACAGCACAACCGACAATTCAAGAGAAACGTGAAATTGATCAAGAACTCAGAAAAACAGCATTTAAACTCATTTAAATCTTCGTAATAACTTTGTAAACCAGCTCAGCATGTGTTGCTACTTCAAACAAACACATTTACCTCGTACAGATAGCTAAGTTAGTTAACAAAAGAGTTTAAAGGGTCCGTAAAGAAAGTAAACAACTCCACGTACCTTGACTCACGGTCTGAAAGGGTCTTTACTGAAGAGAGTACTGACGCGAACACAGGCTAGAAGAACAATAATGTGTTTCATTACCCGAAAGACGCTGACTGGATGCTAACGTCAATAATAAGGACATACAACAGACGAACTAGAAGCGGCCTCAAGCTTCAAATACCCGCCGCGGTGCGACTGAAACTCCGGGCTCATTTTTTCAACCGTTATTCTAGTTCTTCCTCTGCGCTTTGCTCGGTTGCCAGGTTGAGACTGCAAGCGCCCTCTGCCGCTTGATTAGTGAGCTGCAGGCGCAGACCCACCTACCTCGCTACCTTCGTTTGTATAACCTTAAAATTAAAATACAAAATAAAAAAATAAAAATAATAAAAACATAAAAAAAAACATAAAAAAGTAAAACAAAATAAAATAAAACAAAATGTAAAGAAAAGTAAAATAAAAATTAAATAAAAAATTAAATAAATATAATAAAAAATATAATATAATAATAATAATATATAATAATATAATTTAATTTTACTTTATTTTTATTTTTTATTTTATTTATTATATTTTTTTATTTTTTATTATATTATTTTGATTTGATATGATTGTATTTTATTTACTTTTTAAAATTTGTTTAAAAAACTTTATTTTTTATTTTACTTTGTTTTATTTAGTTTTATTTTATTTATTTATTTTATTTTTTGTTTTTTGTTTTATTTATTTTGTATTTTAAGTTCATATAAACGAAAAAAGTAAAATAAAAAATAAAATAAATTAAAATTAAATTAAACAAAAAACAAAATTAAATAAAAGTAAATAAAATAAAATTATAAAAATAAAGTAAAATGAAATAAAATAAATAAAAGTAAATTAAACAAAATAATATAAAACAAAGTAAAATAAAATAACAAATATAATAAGAAAGATTTAATACAAAATAAAATAAAAATAAGGTAAAATAAAATAAAGTTAAAAAACAAAACAAAAAACAATATTAAATAAAAGTAAATAAAAAAATAATATAAAATAAATTTAAATTAAAATATGAAAAAAATAAAAAGTAAAATAAAATAAAATACAGAAAAAAATGAAGTAAAATAAAAAAATTAAATAATAAAAATAAAGTAAAATAAAATAAAACAAAAAATACAACTAAATAAAATTAAAAATTAAATAAAATAATATAAAATAAATAAAAATACAAAATATAATAAGAATAAATATAATAAAAATAAAAGTAAAATAGAATAAAAAATAAAGTAAAAAAACAATAAAATACAATAATCTCAAATAAAATAAGAAAGTTTTAAATTACATCAAAGTCCAGCCCAAAAAATTTAATTAAATTAAATTAAAACAAAATAAAGAAATTGTCAATGTCAAATGTCTAAATAAAATGAAATAAAACAGTAAAATAAAAAAATAATATTTTTTAAAGCATTTTTCATATTTTAATTTTTCACGGTATAAATTTGGTCATTTTACACGAAAAACTAGAGTTGTTTTTGATAATTTAGGAAGAGGATCCCTTGTCATATTTGTGACCCTGGACCACAAAATGAGTCTTATGCAACGGGTATATTGTGTGGCAATAGCCAACAATACTTTTTATAGGTCAAAATTATTGATTTTTGTTTTATGCCAAAAATCATTAGGATATCAAGTAAACAGCATGTTCTATATAGATATTTTGTACATTTCCTACCGTAAATATATCAAAACTTAATTTTTGATTTGTAAAATGCATTGCTAAGAATTTCATTTGGACAACTTTAAAAGTGATTTCTCAATATTTTGATTTTTTGCACCCTCAGATTTTCAAATGGTTGTATCTCGGTCAAATATTGTCCTAGCTTAACAAACCATACATCAATGGAAAGCTGAGAATCACTGATCTATTCTATTTCAAGAGACTTAAAGTAAAGTCAATTGCACTCCAGTCCAATAAGGGGAGCTTTTCCGCAAGTCAGCTCATGCACCTTCAGCCAGTTAGAATAGAAGCAGCGATAGCGGCCGTAATCGGTGGCACGCTGGGGCAGACTGGCACCGCGATGTATTTTCCCGTATAATTATCACAAACGATTGATTTTGTGAATGATTGCACGCCGGTGCCCGCACAATAGATTGCAATGGCACCGGACTGGCAAGAGATCGCTTCACAACATGTGGAGCAGATAACGGGATATGTCAGAGAAACCCTGTCGACCGGCCTCGTCTATCTGAAGTCTGAGCTGGGAATAGACTTGGGCTTGAATCCTGATCTGTGCGCCCCATGGCTGCTCCTTTTAACGGCCTGGGGCGGTCTAGTTCTTATTCTGGTTGTATGGGTCTCGGTCTGTCGCGGTTTATCAAAAAGACTTTCAGGGACTGAGACCGGAGACATCGACGACAACACCGGTCCAGCGCAAACGGCGAAGAAGGCAGACGAGCCCCGGAAAAGGAACAGAAAGAAGAATGCTGAGAAGGTTTGCTTTAGAGGCGGTATTTCGATTCATTCGACTCGATTCTTTTGCATCCGTTCACGAATCAGATTCGTTTACCTCGTGTTGCGTCGATACGCCTGTAGGTGGAGACAAACGAGTGCTTTTGTGTTTTATAAGCGAGTCATTGAATCATTTCTCAAAAAATCGTTATATATATATATATATATATATACAATTCTACATAACACTCCAGAAAGAGTGTCCTTCCCATTACACCTTGGGTTCGTTCGCGAAGGATGTTTCAAAACTCTTACTGATTCAGTGGAGGGCGTATTTATTCAGCAGGTTCAAACAATCAGATTGCGTTTCACAACCCGCACTCGAATGCGATTGGTTCACGGTGTAGTCAATCTTTAAAAGCAGAAAAGCTATCACTGGCTTATAGCCAACAAACAAAACGAGTCGTTTATTTAAAGGAACACTCCACTTTTTTTGGAAATAGGCTCATTCTCCAACTCTCCCCACCCCCGAGTTAATAAGTTGATTTTTGCCGTTTTGAAATCTATTCAGCCGTTCTCCTGTTCTGGCGATATCACTTTTAGCATAGATCATTGAATCCTATTAGACTAATATCGGCGGAAAATGTAAAGCTGTGATTTTCTAGGCCGATAAGATGAGGAACTACACTCCCATTCCGGCGTTTACAGTCTATGATTTGCACATGTGCTGCGTGATATTACTGCGCCTGCTTCGGCCATATTACAGCAGCAAACTTCCTTGACTATTACACCAGAATGGAAGTGTAGTTCCTAATGTTATCGGCCTAGAAAATCGCAGCTTTACATTTTCCGCCGGTATTTGTACACGATATAACTACAGAAAAGTCAAGTTTTAAATAGGACAAATATCGAAACACGTTGGTCATTTTTGAACGCGATGTTATTGGTCTAATAGGATTCAATGATCTATGCTGAGCTATGCTAAAAGTGATATCGCCAGAACAGGAAAACGGTAAAACTTATTAACTTGGGGGAGTTGGAGAATGAGCCTATTTCCAATAAAAGTGAAGTGTTCCTTTAAAAGATTAATATAAGAATCGAGTCGTTCATGATTGAAATACCAGTGTTTAACATTTGTGACCCTGGACACAATGGCCAATAGCCAAAAATACATTGTATGGGTCAAAATTATCAATGTTTTTAAATGCCAAAAATCATTAGGATATTCAGTAAATATCATGTTCCATGGAGATATTTTGTAAATATCCTACCATAAATATATCAAAACGTAATTTTTGATTAGTAATATGTATCGCTAAGAATTTAATTTGGACAACTTTAATGGTGATTTCCTCAGTATTTAGTTTTTTTATTTAGATTTTTTTGCACCCTCAGATTCCAGTTTTTCCATCCATTAACCATACATCATCGAAAAGCTTATTTATTCAGCTTTCAGATGATGTATAAATCTCAGTTTCAAAAAATTGACCATTATGACTTGTTTTGTGGTCCAGGGTCACATTTAGTCATCCCACTTCTATTCAAAACATTTATTTACATAGATGTTGAACATAGAAGCATTAAAAAAAGAAAAGAAAAAAGGTACGTACACGTTTGCAAAAGTTTTAACTTGCATGTGTTATTTCCCATTGGCTTTTTTAATAGCAGTTTTCTAAATGTTTGACAGAAAGCCCAGAGGAACGGACTTGCTGTTGAACCACAGGAAGAAGCCAAAGTGGTGGATGGTCAAGAACTACCAGAAGTGAAGACCGACAAGGTTCATTTATTTTAACATTTTCTGTAGTTTTGAAACGTCAGTTTGTCCAAAAATGAAAGTACTGCAATTTCCTTATCCTCCTGATGGTTTTTAGGCAAAGAAGAATAAGAAAAAGCCAAAGCCTCCTGTAAAAGAGAAAAAATCCTCTACGTCTGTTGATGGCAAAGAACCTGATGAAGGTATGGTTTGATTAATATGAATCCCATGATTTAATAATTTATTTTGCTTATATAAATGTAGATAGATAGATAATACGTCATTGGGATCAGTAAAGTAAAGTGTTTTTTTTTTTTAGTTTTTTTTTTTTAAAGACGTCTCTTATGCTCATCAAAGTTCCACTTATTTGATCAAAACTACAGAATAAAGTAATATTATGAAATATTGAAGTTTAAAATAACAGTTTTCTATTTTAATATACTTTAAAATATAATTTATTTCTGTGATGCAAAGCTGATTGTCATCCGCCATTACTCCAGTCTTCAGTGTCACATGATCCTTTAGAAATCAAAGGCTAATGTTGAAAACAGTTGTAATTTTTTTGGATAAAAAGTTAAAAAGAACAGCATTTATTTAAAATAGAAATCTTTTCTAACAATATAAGTATTTACTATCACTTTTTATCAGTTCAACACATCCTTGCTGAATAAAAGTATTAATTTCTTTCAAACAAATAAAGAAAGAAAACAATATTACAATTTCTGTATTTTTAATCAAATAAATGCATCCTTGATGAGCAGAAAATACTTTTTTAAAAACATCAAAAATCATACTGATCCCAAACTTTTGAACAGGTGTGTATATTTGTGTGTGTGTTTGTTATCGTAACATAATGCATTTGGATAATAAATATCTGTGACTCAGCACTTAGTTTATTTGCATACAGTGGTCAGAACACGATTGTCACGGTAATTGTATCTGTCAGGTACCTGGGAGACCAAGGTCAGCAACCGTGAGAAACGACAGCAGCGGCGGAAGGACAAGCCTCCAGGTGATGGGTCAGGCAGCCCAGTAGCAGAAGCGGCTTCGAGTGCCATTAGTACCATGGAGGAAGTCCAGACCGCCCCAGAAGAACCAGAAACCCCCATCATCACCACTCTTTCTACACCTCCAGTTCAAAGAAAAGTGGAGGGTATGTTTACAGCTGGAATATGTTAGAAAACACTATGAATGTATAATAGGGAAATTAAATTAAATTAATTCTATTTTTCCTACTCTTTAAGTTTACCCACCTAAAATTGAACCAAGTTCTGTACGAGACACTGTTGTTCCTCAAGGTAATAGGTTCATTTTCAATGTTAACAGATTGAGTTGAAGAAATATGTTTGCATTGATATTGATCATGCCTTCTGTTGGACTTGTAGCCACACCGTGTTGGGAGGAAGTGCTGTCTGTTAACAGTTCTGGATGGAGTGATCTGAGCCTGCAACTTCCTCCTCAGATGGCCAGTGTTCAGGCAGAGAGCTGGACCAGCATGACTGTCCCAACCGAGCGTCTGACTAGCGAACCCTCTGTCTGGCCTCAAGATATGGAAGGTACTGGAAAAAAAAGTTTCAGTTATCACAAATACTTATTTTATTATATCTCTTATTACATTTACATACTTTTATCCAGCAAATAGGCATTAAATTAATCAAAAGTGAGAGTAAAGACATTTATAATGTACAAGATATTTATTTTTTTAATAAATAAATTGTTCTTTTTAACCTTTTTATTCATCAAAGAATCTAGAAAAAAAATCTCACTCAAAAATATTAAGCAGAACTGTTTTCAATATTGCTAATAGTATGATCATGTGACACTGAAGACTGGAATAATGATGCTTAAAATTCAGCTTTGTCTCACAGGAATAAATTACATTTTAAAGTATATTAAAACAGAAAATGTTTATTTAAATTTGTAATAATATTTCCAAATATTGCTGTTTTATTGTATTTTTTATCAAATAAATGCAGCCTTGGTGAACATAGGAGTATGTGTATAGCTAATTATTTTTCTTTGTTTTTCCTAATACAGGCTCATGGACTATTGTGGATGGATCTCATATTCCAGTTTCGTTCAGTGGCTTGACTGCTGGTATTTAATTAATAAATTGAAATGAATGCATAACTAAGTTAGATTTGCTCATATTCAGCCAGGAACTGTTTCTCTGTAACTCTTAATAATGATCAGTATTACAGTTACACCATGCTCTATCACATCTCAAAGGAAACACCTTAACATGTTATAAAAACTAGATCAATTAAGAAAGAAAGAAAAAAACATGTAGTCCTCTGTGTTTGCAGTGCCTGACCTGAGTTGGAGTGCTCAGCCTGCTGTGCCCGTGGATGACGAATGGTCCGGAATAAGTAAGCAAATCTATTCTATACATGCCCAAAATAGAGTCACACTCACTTACTAAGACTTGCTGTTGTCTTCCTAAGACAGCACATCTGCAGATCCATTGTGTGACTGGAACGCTCCGTCAGAGGAGTGGGGGAACTATGTTGGGCAACAGCCTATGAGTGCAGCTCCACAGGAGCCGCCGGTACCAGAAATGGCACAGGTCAGTCTGTCTTGCAGCTGTAGGTCTGTGAAAACACACTCATTTTTACCTCTCTGAATTAATCTTAAGAGCTAACTGAAATCAGGTTCTGACCTGGGTTGAGAATCCAGGATCTTTGTCTACATTAATGTTGACTGATTAAAGAGAAAGATTAGGCATTTGAAAAAAGAAAATAAGACAGTCAATTGACAATGCAATTTGTTTACAGTACAAACAAACATATAGTGTAACATATGGAAGCCTGTTTTGTCCCACTGAATTTTAATTTAATTTTCAATTGCGAGTTATAAAATCTGAATTGCGAAATATAAGCTCACAATTCTGAGAAATATTTTTCCTCAGAATTGCAAGTTTATATCTCAATTGACTTTTTTAAATTGTTTTTTTTTTTTTTGCAATTGTGAGTATATATCATGCAGTTCTAACATAAAATTTCAAGTTTATATTTCAATTCTGAGAAATGTCAGAATTGTGTAAAAAGAAGCAAAATTGTTAGATTTTTTTTTCTTGTAATTCTGACTCTATTTCTTGCAATTCTGAGAAAAAAGACAGAATTGCAAGTTTACATCTCGCAATTCTGACTACAACTCGCAATCGTGTTTATATCATGCAATTCTGAGTAAAAAAGTCAGTTTTTTTTCTCAGAATTGCGAGTTTATATCACAATTCTGACTTTACAACACAAAATTGCAAGTTTATATCTCAATTCTAAAAAATAGTCAGAATTGCATAAAAAAAAATCATCAGTTTTTATCTTGCAATTTTGACTTTATTTCTCGTAATTGCAAGTTCATATGCTGCTATTCTAAGACAAAAGACAGAATTGCGAGTTTATGCCTCGCAATTTTGACTACAACTTGCAATTTAGAGTTTATATTATGCAATTCTGAGGAAAAAGTCAGAATTGCACGTTTTTAACTTTAACTTTTTAACTTTTTCTCACAATTGTGAGTTCATATGCTGTTATTCTGAGAGAAAAAAGACAGAACTGCGAGTTTATATCATGCAATTCTGACTTTATAACACAAAATGGTTAGTTCATATCTCAATTCTGAGGAAAAAAGTCAGAATTGCTTAAAGTTACTTTGAGTTTATATCCTGCAATTCTGACTTTATAACTTGCAATTTTAGAATTCTGAGAAAAAAAAGTCAAAATTGCAAGATAAAATTCATAATTGTGAGAAAGTCGCAAATACGGTTTTTTTTTTTTTGTTTGTTTGTTTTTTTGGGGTTTTTTTTTTACGGGCTTCCATAGTAAAGCAGGGTTTCCCAAACTGGGGTTTATGAGTAGAGGAAAAACTAATAACTTATTAAATAAAAATGTAGAATTTAAATAAATAATTTTAAAATAAAGTGAAAGACTTCTAAAAAAGATTAAATATATAGTATAGTACTTGCATGTCATGCGAGTATTAACTGACATCAGAGGACTGTGAAAATGTGAAACAATAAAATATTAAAGGAATAGTCCTCCAAAAATAAAATAAAAATTGTTGTCTTTTAACATGTTTCAAACCTGTATTACTTTTTTTTCTGTGGAACACAAAAGAAGATAATTTAAGAATGTTGGTAACCTAATGGTAGCCATTGACTTCCATAGTTTTTCCCCCATACTATGGAAGTTAAATGTTTGGTTATCAGCATTCTTCAAAATATCTATTAAAATATATACATTTATACCGGTTTGGAACAATTTGAGAGTGAATAAATAATTCAATTTTGCATTGAGCCAAAAATGAAAACCACCTAAATGTAATTTCTCTCCATTCTACAGGAGTCTGACAACGAGAAGGATAAAGACGAAGCAGTCGCCCCTGGTAGTGGTAAAGCTAAGAAGAAGAAAAAGAAGAAGAAGAAGGTGGAGGATGCTGGACCTACTGCTCAGGTGAGGATTTTATCAAAAATCATGTCCAATAACCGATCTATTACTTCAAACCTTATGCAAAATATCTGCATCAAATTCAGCTGCAGGTGAAGGCAGAGAGAGACACGAGCGTTGCAACACCGGCACTGAGCGCAGCGGGAGACGTCTCAGCTGCCACAGCAGGGGTGAGATCTGTTTTTCAACACTCATCTGGCAATTAGCAATAAAACCAGATCCTAAATTTGTGTCGACTTTTCAACAGCCATGTGTAGACGACAAAGCACGTGCCGTACCATCAGCTCCAGTACAAACGCAGCAGAGAATGACCAGAACTGAGCTGACTGACAAATCAACTCCTGTACCAACACAAAGTACGTTCGACCACCATATGTGACCCTGGACCAAAAAAACTGTCATAAGGGTCAATTTTTTGAAGTTGAGATTTATACATCATCTGAAAACTAAATAAGCTTTCCATTGATATATGGTTTGTTAGGACAAGACAATATTTTGCAGAAATCTTTGGAAAAATTTTGGAAATCTGGAATCTGAGTGTGCAAAAAAATCGAAATATTGAGAAAATCACCTTTAAAGTTGTCCAAATGAAGTTCTCAGCAATGCATTTTACAAATTAAAAATTAAGTTTTGATATATTTATGGTTGGGAATTTACAAAATATCCATGGAACATGATCTTTACTTAATATCCTAATGATTTTGGCATAAAAGAAAAATCTATAATTTTGACCCATACAATGTAATGTTACTTACGATTGGTTTGGTGCTCCAGGGTCACATATAGACTTAAAGTTGTAAGATCATTCATCATTTTACAGGGGTTCTGGCAGTTTTAAAAAGTCTTAATGTGGCCTTACACATATTAAGGCATTTAAAGGAATGGTTTACCCTAAAATGAATATTTTAGGGATGCACCGAAATGAAAATTCTTAGGCGAAGCCGAACAAAATTAAATACTGAGCCGAAGGCCGATTACCGAACACGTTTTTTTTTGTGTGTTTTTCCCCCATGTATTTTGCCAATTTTTTTCACCATTGCATAAATTAAATAGCCAAAATGTGCTTTTTACAGTTTTGTCTTGATTTTTTTTTTTTTTTTTTCAATTACAAAACAACAATTTAAAAATATTTACTCACCACTAAACATTTTTCACATTTTAATAGACGTTGTAGTCCACCAACAAAGCACAATTTAACTTACAATTAATAAGTTAGTAAAATAATATTTTTTGGCCATTTTTAAGACACCCTTCTTGAATCAGGTATGCGTTTTTTTTAAATGTACAAATAAATGCAGCCTTGCTGCGCAAAAGAGAATGTTGTAATAAATGTATTAATAGAGCTGTTGAAATGATTATCATTATTTTTGTCTTACTTTATTTTACTTTACAAAACAACAGTAAAATTACAATGCTAACATCTATGAATGTTGACTTTTATTTTGGCGGAAACCCACAAGAAACCTCAGTACTACTTTTTGCTGACAGCAGCAGATTTATGAATGATTCTCATTACGCTGTTTCAGCTAAGGAGCTTGTGCAGAGCTGTCAGAATAAATACAATTTGTGCATGTGTTCGACAACATAACGTTCTGTAGTTTATTTAACTAATGGTTTAAAGGAACACTCCACTTTTTTTGGAAATAGGCTCATTCTCCAACTCCCCCCGAGTTAAATAGTTGGGTTTTACCGTTTTGAAATCCATTCAGCCGTTCTCCTGTTCTGGCAATATCACTTTTAGCATAGCTTAGCATAGATCATTGAATCCTATTAGACCAATAGCATCACGTTCAAAAATGACCAACGAGTTTCCATATTTGTCCTATTTAAAACTTGAATCTTCTGTAGTTATATCGTGTACTAAGACCGGTGGAAATGCAAAGCTTCAATTTTCTAGGCTGATAAGATTAGGAACTACACTCCCATTCCGGCGTAATAGTCAAGGAAGTTTGCAGAAGAACAGGAGAACGGCTGAATGGATTTCAAAACGGTAAAACCCAACTTATTAACTCGGGGGGAGTTGGAGAATGAGCCAAAAAAAGTGGAGTGTTCCTTTAAGGCTATTTCGCGATTTTAGTCATCATACAGTCTTTCTCGGATAGTTTTAAATGCTTCCACACGGCCGACATGTTTGCTGCAGTAGTGCGCACCTCTATTTGATCGCTTCACATCATTGTTCAGCAGAATTTATTCTGCCTTTTCGCATATTCCAAAACACCTTTTTTTTTGCTATTTTCAGCCAAATAATTTCAGTTGCCGAACATTTGGTGCACCCCTAGAAAATTCTGTCAATAATTACTCACCCTCATGTCGTTCTAAACCCATAAGACCTTCGTTCATCTTTTTTTTTCTCCACCAGAAAAAGCAGATGAAAGCAGGGAGTCTCCAAAACAACCAGTCAAAAAGAAGAAAGCTAGAAGAGAGACATGAAGATACAGAAGAGATGAGACAACATATGCAATCTTGGGGTTGTACAGAATTTCATACTTCCTGAGTGACTTGTTTTTTGATACCCTTGAATCCACCGTGTTGTGAACCCCATCCTAGTGTCTACATCTCATTAGGTATATCTAGACAAGGTACTGTAACGTCACACGAAGGGACACTTCATCCGGAATAGTTTCTCTTTTTTATGTATGTTAATTGCTAATTATACAGTCAATTTGATATGATTTGTATTTGCAGCAAACTATTTTTTGTAAGAAGATCCTGGCGATCGGCGCAAAGCACTAGGGACGTATCAAGAACACTTAAGATATACACGCACAGGATCCACCGGGAACCTATAGATCAATTGAGCTGTTACATGAGAGCGTTGTCTCATCCTTAATTTATAAAACACTGAGGCAAATTAGAGTGCACTAACTTAGCCAGTTTGCCGGAGGAAAAAGCAACAAATCAAGCCATATGTGAAAACGGTAACGAACTCTGAGGGACTTGCTGCTGGTGAGCATGAGTAGATGACGCTATTATCAGACAAACAACTTATTAACCGTACGCTTTGGTGAAGTAGTAGTGACGTCGGCCGGGTTTTTCGTGATCAATGTTACACCAGGTACAGCAGTGTCAGGAAAATTTCAATGCCTTAACTTGTGTTGTGCAAGATGGCAACAACGATCTGTCAGCTGCATGCTGTTTCCTCTTTCGTATTTATTGGTTATTATAATGTTTAACGAGTAATAAAGATTAAAGAGTTGCTTTGCACACCTGTGTCACTGTCTGATTATTTATATACAGCTGATTTAAAGGGTCAGTCCGGTCAAAAATAAAGTTGTCATTTACTCACCCTTGTGCTGTTCCAGACCTGTACGACTTTCTTCTGTGGAAAACAAAAGAAAATATTTTGAAATGTATATATTTGTGGGTGTTTTGTCCATAGAATGACAGTCAATGGGGTTCAAAAACTGTGGTTGGGTTGTTGTTGTTTTTTTAACAAAACATTTTTAATGTAATTTGAAAAAAAAAAAAAGGTCTTGTTTGCTAATATTAATGCATGACCCAAAAATTAAAAATTGCTGAAAATTGTCACCCTCAGGCAATCCGAGATTCTTCATTGGAACAGAGTCTGAGAAATTTAGTATTGCATCACTTGATCACCAATGGATCCTCTGCATTGAATGGGTGCCGCCCACAAGTAATCCACACTACTCCAGTCCATCAATTAACATCTTAAAGCAAAAAGATGTTTACTTTAAAATTTCAAACCATGATATTTATCTCCTGACTCAGATGAGACAACTTTTGACTGGAGCAAACATTGTGAATTATCCTTCAAGGCATAAACAATACCTTGAAGGATTCATTAAAAATGCACTGCTTCTCAATTCTCAAGACAGTAATTAATGGACTGGAATGGTGTGGATTATTGTGTTTTTATCACCTTTCTGAACTCATTGTGACGGCACCCATTCATTGAAGAAGGTCTATCGGTGAGCAGGTTATGTAATGCTAAATTTCTCCACAAACTCTTCTACATCTTGGCCTGAGATTGAGGGTGAGTACATTTTAAGCCAATTTTAGGAGAACTATTCTTTAAGGAGGAATAAATACTGTAGACAGGGGTGCTGCTAAGGGGGGGGGGGAGTTAGGACAATTCTAAGGGCCCACGCCATTTAGGGGCCCCCAGAGATTTGCTTTTGTGTGGGAGGGGGGGGCCCAACCTCATATTTTGTCATAGGGCCCAAAATTGCGAACGGCACCCCTGACTGTAGAAATAGTTACAATTAAGTGTCAAAATACATTTATAGACTAGTGGTCAACTGATACAGGTTTTCCAATGACTGATATATCTAAAAAAAAATTAAAAAAAGCAAAGTGGCAGATGACTGGTTTATTGCTGATATATACATCATAATTCAAAGATAGCAAATCAGATATACACAATCGTGCAGAAATTAAAATGTATTTTATATTTACAAACTCTTTATGCATTAACAAAGCATAAATTGACAAAAATTGGAAGACAAACCTCTTAACTGGTCACGTGGACACTTTCATGCACTCTTAAGGTTTAGCATCCTCAAAAAAGCTCTCGAACAATGACAGAGTTTACTGAAGGCTTTCAAAAGACTAAAGACTAACAGCTCCAATCATGAGTGGCTGTCATTAACGATGTATTTGGTAATTGAGTAATCAGTCGATTACTCTGATGATTAATTGAGTAATCAGGTAAGTACAATTATTTTTTGTGGTAATAAAAATAGATCTAAACGAACAATAGCCTTTAACATTTCTTAAAATACATGTAACGTTATAATAGCAATGACGCAACAACGTTAATGACTGCAGAGGGCGCCAACAGGCTGACGATTGTTTATTGATTCTGACAATTTACTGATTTAATCTTTGTTTAATATTGACCAACCAGCATTTAATTCAAATGTGCACTTAATCGTTAATGTTTGGCAAAAATGCTACAGCCACTGCGATTTCTTCAATATGTGGACATCAATATGTGGACATTTTGCCGGTTAATCCACACGGCCAAAATGCATTTGAGGATTTTTTTTTTTTTAAATCGAGTACTCGAATTGAATCTTGAAATCGTGACAGCCCTTCTCACACATGCTGAAATGTAAATAAAATTTCCCTTACAACCATGGTGTAACGCTAGGGTTTGTACTTATGTCACCATTTGGCCAGTTACCCGGATGCGCGGCAACATCGACGATACTCCGGTTTAAATTAAACATGGGTTGCACAGTTAATGTACTACTGAATACGCCGTTCTGTTAATTTAAGCTGTCTAAACCATGGAAAAAATGTGTAAAAGATGGTAAATCATATAGAGAAGGACTTAGTAAGCAGGAAAGGGCACAATATTTTGACAAATTAAAGTTAAAAGGTGGTTAAGATACGTACAAACAGTATTAATCAAGATATTAGCCTAATATTTCACCTACCTGACTGGATATGTTAAGAACAAACATGAATGTTGTCGAGATTCTTGCCTTCGAAATCCTGGTTCAGTTTGGCCAACCACAAACACCTTTTGCGCCTCAGACAGTTTTTTGCACTCTTCTACTGTTTTTCCCAGTTTGACAAATGAATACAGTCTAGAACATGACAATAATTGAGCATTTTCAGCAGCAATAATCAGCTAAATGTGCGAGTTTCATTTGGTTCAGTGCCATTGTTTACATTTAGTGCCGCCAATATGCCCGTTGATGTGGCATCATGAAAATACTCTATTCTATATCTGAAGGATTGTAAAGACTTTGTTTAGCAGCAGTTTAATCTATTTTGTAACTGTCTGCCAATACAAAATCAAGCAGCCCCTTTAAAGGAACACTCCATTTTTTTTGGAAATAGGCTCATTCTCCAACTCCCCCAGAGTTAATAAGTTGAGTTTTACCGTTTTGAAATCCATTCAGCCGTTCTCCTGTTCTGGCGATATCACTTTTAGCATAGCTTAGCATAGATAATTGAATCCTATTTATATTACTGCACCTGCTTTGGCCATGTTACGGCAGCAAACTTCCTTGACTATTACGCCGGAATGGAAGTGTAGTTCCTAACCTTATCAGCCTAGAAAACCGCATCTTTACGTTTTCCGCTGGTATTAGTACACGATATAACTACAGAAGAGTTAAGTTTTAATTACCGAAACTCGTTGGTCATTTTTGAACGCAATGCTATATTGGTCTAATAGGATTCAATGATCTATGCTAAACTATGCTAAAAATGATATCACCAGAACAGGAGAACGGCTGAATGGATTTCAAAACGGTAAAACTCAACTTATTAACTCTGGGGGAGGTTAGGGAATGAGCCTATTTCCAAAAAAGTGGAGTGTTCCTTTAAGAATTGCACAAATCTCTAAAAACACAACACAGGAGACAAGTAGTACATTAACATTTGTTTTATTAAGTCATCATAAGGCCGCTGAGTAGTGTGCAGATTTCTTAAACAGAAACAAATGCCCTGTGTTCAGAGCACTGCCCACCAAGAACTCCAGATTACTGACGCCCGATAAGGCACATTTAGAAATGTCGGATCCATCACCCCACCTGAGTAATGCGCAGCCTGTCATCTGTACATATCAAACTAGATCATTCATGGCTGAACAACAGAGTTTTCTAAGTACCTTCTATAATGGTGATGTGAATAGTTATCAAATATAAATTCTCAATGTGAAGAATAAAAATCTCGAGTCACCTCTTACACCCCAAAATAACTCAAAATCAAATGTGTTAACAGTCATTACACTCGGGTGATATGAGCCAACAGACTTACGTAAAGGACAGATTTACTTGACCATTAACAACCACCTTAACCTTTCAGAATTAAGAAAAAAAGACTACTAATGTTAAGCAGGAAAAAAAAATAAAACATGCTCATTAAAAAAAAAAAAAGTGATATGAATTTTTTGGTATCTCTGCCGGACTTCCTTCAATGAACCAACACTATTTTTATATTTCAAATGACCCATCACAAGCTCCCAACAGCATACAAACTAGTAAAGCAGGGAGAGATAACGCCGCCTTTCACATTCACACAAAGAACAGCAGCATTCGAAAAACAACAGATGATCGAGTTCTCTCAGTATCACAAACACGTATTTGAGATTTACGTATCCACACGCGTACTGATCTATCTGAAGCATCTGTGTATCTGGTGACTGGACTGTCAGAGAGTCTGTTTCACCATGAGACTGAGCACAGATGATGTTTATAGGTTAGAGAGGAACAAGGAATGGCAAATGTAGGTTTAAAAATTCCCAGTGGAGGCCATTTAGTCTAATTTTCAGAATTGATCTCTCTCCAAATTGTAAATTTAAATGTTTGAGGAATTTTTTTTTTACTGATATTGGCCTGATTCATAAACAGCAAGCAAATTGTAAATTGTTCGTAACCATTTCAATGTAAACTGAATGGAATAGTTGTATGATTGCACACAATTAAAAGTAAATGCATGCAAGAATGAACGCATTTGACTGAATGCAATGATTTTCTAAAGAATGGTTTATGAACAGTAGCGCATTTATTTAATGCAACAATTGACATTAAGAATGATTTTGAATCGCTATGACAATTTATGCAAGAATGGTTTTACATGTTAGCAAACAAATTCAACTGAAAGCAACAATTTGCATGAAAATTTGTGTGGTCAAATAGATTAATCGCAACTTTTATTTTGGATGCAATTAATCACGATTAATCGATTTAACAGCACTAATAAAAATGCTTTGTTGTTAGTGCATTCAATGCATTGCAACAATTTAAGAATAGATTTATAAGAATGGTTTACAATTTAAAGCGCATTTGATTCATTATTTAAGATTGTTTTTTAAATATTAGCGTTTAACTGAAAGCAACAAATTAGTGCTGTCTAGTCGATTAATCATGATGGTTTACATAATGTGCATGTGCCTCAAATATATATATATAAATACAATAATATACATGCATATTTATTAAATATTAAGTTATATATGTACTAATATTTATGTGATTTATTTGAAATATATACATTATTTTTTTTCTTAAATATATGCATTCATGTATAAATATACACAGCACACACACATTATGTAAATAAAAACTTATTTTGGACGTAATTAATTGTGATTAATAATTTTGACAGCACTAATAAAAATGTTTGTGGTTGTTAGCGCATTCAGTGCATTGCAACAATTTAAGAATGGATTTATGATAAGAATGGTTTACGATTTAAAGCGCATTCGATTCATTTAAGATTGTTTTTTAAATATTAGCGTTTAACTGAAAGCAACAACTTGCATAAAAATTAGTGCTGTCTAGTCGATTAATCACGATTAATCGCATTAAAAATGTTTACATAATGTGTGTGTGCCTTGTTATATGTATATATATATATATAAATACAATAATGTACATGTATATTTTATTAAATATTTACAAAAAAATATTTTAGATGCGATTATTCACGATTAATCAATTTGACAGCACTAATAAAAATGTTTACGGTTGTTAGCGCATTCAATGCAACAATTTAAGTATGAATTTACAATAAAAATGGTTTACAATTTATAGCGTATTCATTACTTAAGAATGATTTTACAAATATTAAAGCATTCAATTCAAATTAATCTAAAAATGGGTTTACGAACCTTAGCGCATTCAATGCAACAATTTTATCGAAAAAAGGTTTTATTTATGGTTTAATTTAACGTCAGGCTATAATTTACATAATAATGGTTTCAAAGTTGTTAGTGAATTTGATTCATTACACCAATTTACAAATGTAGCACATTTACTTCCAAGCAACAATGTAAAATGTTTTTCACGAATGTTAGCGATTTTCTTAAAAATGGTTTATAAACAGTTACACATTAATTTAATGCAGCAATTTACATTAAGAATGATTTCGATTACACAAATTCATGCAAGAATGGTTTTACACATATAAGCCCATTAAAATGGTTTCAAAGTTGTTCACGCATTTGATTCTTTACACCAACTTACAAATATAGCGAATTAGATTCAGAGCAACAATGTAAAATGGTTTTATGAGCGTTAATTTTTTATTTGTTTAATTGTTATGCGTTTAATTGTTTATTTAATGGGACAATGTACTTAAAAATGGTTTTACGAACAATTTATGCTTGTGTTTATATGAGGCTGAAGGTCTTTCTTTAAAGCTTTCGGATAACAAGGTAAGTGCATTTCAAGGCAACTCAAATGGGAATATGGGACAAAGGACTTCCGAAGTATGTACTTTTCACGAAGCCAACCAAGTAGACACAACACGATGCGATCTCCACAGACTTGACATTCTCTCACCAAAAGGAGAGATACAGCTACATTCAGCAAGCCTATTGCTAATCCAAAGCAAACCACACACAACCAGTCAATCATAAAAAAATAAACAAAAATCATGCACCTAAAATACAATGTGTTGAGTAATTCATGGAAATGAGAGGAAGCATGTTGATTATAAAAGCCAATGTTATTACTAAGACAACCAAAGGCAGTTATGACAAGTTCGGAATAAAAAAAAAAGAAAAAAGGAGAACGTCAGTATATGTAGAGTGGTTATTACTACTAAAGAGGCCAGTTCTGCCGGAAGATATAACAAAATGTCACTCCACCCGCCTGGATAACAATACAGTACATAATCAAAAGTACTAATTTACTGAAGAGGAAATGCACCAGACTCACAGAGTAGTGCAGCAAACTATGTTGCTTATGCAGTACATCGGCCTGCTTCACTATTTCCATCACTTGACAGAAAACAAATTTTACCCCTCCCTAAGAGACGGGCTCACCCAGTGCGGGCGGCCAAAACTATGCTTCAGTTATCATGAAAGAGATGTAAGGAGCGAGTGCAGCTTGATTCTAAGGCAACATAGGTTTTTAAATGGTGCCCATGGACACAGAGGATACATGAAGAGTCTGTCTGTCAGGAAACAGAGTGGCCCATCACTGAGTCTGCGAAGCGGTCAGTGTGTGGACCAGTTGATGAAGTTTCTGCAGCATCCTGACTGATAAAGTGAACCAGTGAGCACAGGATCAAAATGTCATACTTTGGAGAACGAGAGAGAAAGGACAGAGAATCATGGGACCACTAGATGGCACCGCCATTACAGAGGAAACAGAAGGTCTGTGGTGCACTAAAGGCATGATGTCCCGTGAATTCACTAGCCATGTGCATGTGGGTGAAGTGGTCTGCAGGCAGTGCGTCATTGGCGCTAAGACTTGTGCCTCGGGGATCCACAAGAACGCTGGGAGTCAACTATGAAGCAGGCTTTTTTTTGGTCGGGTGCAGGCCTGCCTCAGTGCCGACGTTGACTGTGATGTTGGTGTAAAGCAGGTGGTGATCTCGGGATATGATCTCATACTCCACCGTGTTCATACCGTCTTCTCTCCACGTTTGCCGGGTCTTAGCCAACATGTTAAACCTGAATGAGAGGAAACAGCTTGAAAAGAGGAAGTACTGGGACATGTCATATAAAACATTACTAATGTTTCTGCCCACATCATTTTGTTGATGTGATCGCACCTTTAGAATGTTAATGTGAGGTTTTACAATCAAAGACTACAGAAAGATAATAAAACATCCTGTCAGTTGTGCATTTATCAGATGGTCGTGAAGCAATTTTACCTTTTGGGATTCACTTCATTGCCTTTGTCGTGCTTGTGTTTGATCATCTTATATCGGCCCACTTTTAGAGACGGACGACTGATCACCATACCTCCAAGTGAGACCCTGAGAAGATAAAGAAAGTTAGACAGTGTTGCAAAAAAGCAGAAGAGACTCAGAATTGGATTGTGGATGCATTTGAAGAACTGGTTCGCATTCAGTTCATAAGTGTGAATTTAATTGAATTAGCCACACTCTACAGGAAGCTGAATTGCAATTTAAATCTGAATAAAATTCTGTAAATTCCTCTTCCTGCCATTCTAACTAATTCAACACAGGTAATGTACTTTGGGAAGTGAGGTGTTCTTTCACTGTGGTCCACCAAAGTTAATTTTGTAAATGTGATAAAACACATTAACATTTAAAAGTTTGGGGTCAGTAAGATTTTTTTTCCCCTTTTGAAAGAAATTAATACTTTTATTCAGGAAGATTGCATTAAATTCATCAAAAGTGAAGACATTCATATCCCGTTTTCCATGAAAATATCAGCAAGCACAACTGTTTTCAACCTTGACTAATAAAAAGAAATGTTTCTTGAGTACCAAATTAGCATATTAAAATAATTTCTGAAGGATCACGTGAGACTGAAGACTACAGTGATAATGCTGAAAATTCAGCGTTACCATCATAGGAATAAATTAAACATATTATTATAAATTGAAAACATATTGAAATAGAAAACAGTCATTTAAATTGATATAAGATCTACCAATACTACAGTTTTACTATGTTTTTAATAAACAGTAATATGATGAGCATTAGAGACTTTTAGAAATTTTTACAGATCTCAAACTCTTGAACGCAAATATATACAAGTTAAATACAAATTCTTTTAAAACTTTTAAAAAGTTCACTTCCAGAATGTAAGTGTACTCATTCCCTTGACATCTAAGATGTACATGTCTTTCTTTCTTCAGTCACAAAAATTTATTTTTTGCGGAGAACATTCCAGGAATTTTCTCCATATAGTGGACTTCAATGATCAACGGGTTGAAGGTCCAAATTGCAGTTTCAATGCAGATTCAAAGGGCTCTACACAATCCCAACCGAGGAATAATGGTCTTATCTAGTTAAATGATCCCTCATTTAAAAATGTATATACTTTTTAACCACAAATGCTCTTTTTGCATGAGCAAAATATGCAAAAAAAGGTAGGGTAGGGCGAAAAACTCCATCTCATTTTCTCACCCAACTTCATCCAACATTGTTGTTTTACCTTTTTCAGTAAAGGGCGTTTGATTTTCTTTGCACATTCGCTTTGTAAACACTTGGTCAGTACTTCCGCCTACGTAATGCGTGCATAATTACGCAATGTGCAAGGTCGAGCTAGTGCAAGACGAACATTTGTGGTCAAACACTACAGAAATTTGTAGTTTTTGTTGTAAATGACCAATCATTTCACTAGATAAGACCCTTATTCCTTTGCTGGGATCATGTAGAGCCTTTTGAAGCGCCACTGAAACTGCAATTTGGACCTTCAACCCACTGACGTCCACTATATGCAGAAAAATCCTGGAATGTTTTCCTCAAAAACCTTCATTTCTTTTCGAATGAAGAAAAAAGACATGAACATCTTGGATGACATGAGGGTGAGTAAATTATCAGGAAGTGAACTTCTCCTTTAAAAGGTTATCAAGTCAACATTTCAAGTCTGTTTTGACAATCTTTGCTTTTCAAGTTAAAAATTACATCTATATGAATGTCTTAGTATTTCAATTAATCTTAATTGTACAGCATAACTACATACTACATTCCATATTTATTTTATTTGATCCTCTGCTTGTGGCTGACCTTGTGAGCCATGACTCAGCTATAATTTTTGCAAACATCAGACGACACAATCTGCCTCTATAAAGCAGGCAGTAACACTGTCAGATGTGGACACTCAAGCTTTGAAGTAGAGAAGCTAGAAAAGACTGGTGGTTCACAGCCAGCTGCGTCTCAGACAGACAGATCTCCTCCCAAACAGACCTCGCCATTAAAGTACACACACACAAATCATCTGTGCACACACTCAACCCCTCCAATGCAAATAAACACAAGATCCCCTGTGCTCACTCACCGAACACCAATGTCATCGTCCTCACCGCCCCAGCCCCAGTAATTGTTTGGGAAACCATTCATCTTGAGGTACTGAACAGGGGACAGAGCCGACACTCCTCCAAAATACATCTTATAAGGCAACCTGAGTGATAACAAGGAGAAATGCACAATAATATAAAATGTCAAGGTTTTAGTGTTTCTTCAACTATAAGAGTCATTTATTTTTGCTACTTTTGAAATGCTTTTAATATATAGATTTTGTGTGGAAATCCATGAATATTTAAATATCTAATTTTTAGTGTACACAACATGGTAGCTTACAAAAAAATTTATTTCACAAATGCATGTGTTTGTAACCCGATCTAATGGTGTGTAATGTATGTGCAGGTGTTGAAGTGAAATGAATTCAAATGAAATGCAGCTAGAGAGCGGGCAGAACACTGACTTGTAGCCAAATTTGTCCATGGCAATGGCAGCGTGTTTGGGGTGAGCGTCGCAGACGTAGGTGTTGCGGTCATCCTCGGGAATGAGGTCCACGTCATGAAAGAAGAGGCAGTCCCAGTCCTCGTCCCTCATGGCTTCACGAAATCCCACGTTCATCAGCTTTGCTCGGTTAAAGGTGTAATTACCAGCCTATGCACACAGACCGCTATTGTTATTGAACAATTTATGGTGATAGGAACTGAACGTACAGATTAAAGCTATTATTTAGTGTCTGTAAAAAACAAATAAGTCCTTATAAAACCAGTTACACAAGTACTGATAAAACAAAGCATACAAACTCAGACATGTAGCCTGTGCATACATTTCTACTCATAAAAACAGGCTGAATCTATAATGTGGTCAGGATTTTAAGAGAGGAGATTATTAAGGATTACAGTCTAATCCTTGGCCTATTGACGTGAAGTGGGAATATCAAAGTCAGGAACATAAGCAAGAAAGATGATTTTCTTTTCGTGATAATTCATGGTTTTGTAGAACAGCATTTATTTGAAAATTTGTTCAAAATGAAACGGTCACTTTTAAAGTGTTATTTTAGTATGACTGACATTTCTTTATAGTTTTTGTTGATATTTTGAATTTTACTCTTTTGATGTTTAATATTTTAATTGTAATTTTACTTAACATTTCAGTAATTGTTGTAATTGTGTTTAGTAATTTTATTATTTTTATTAGCTTTTGTTTTTTTATTTTGTTTATATTTTATGTATTTTAATACTTATTTATGTTTGAGTTAACTTTCATATAGTTAAGTTAACTATACTTTTTTTTAATGACTCCTTACTGAATAAAAGTATTGTATATGTATATATAACAGTAACCTCATGTTCTCTGAGAGGAGTGCAATATTGTAGTGATATCGGAACTTCAACGGTTTCACTGCTTGTATCACTTTGCTTGTGGTATTTCTCACAGCGAGTGTCATTGCAGAAGCCCAAATCCACTATAATTTTATACATAATATCGCTTTTGTCAAGGAATGTCGTTTTAGAATTTTTTTTTAGGTGAGAGCGTACTTGTTTAGACTTCAAATACGTTGTTTGTTAATAAAAATAAAGTCTAGTTGAAAATTTGCTTCAATATTTTATGAGATTTAAGCTCCAGGGCGTCAGCAGCCACTCAGCGCTCATGAACCCGTCGAGAGCAGTCTCACCTCGGCCAGACCGTCTGGAATTTGCCAGGGTAAAATCTCATCACGTTACATTTTATGTAAATTTAATGCTGTATATCAAGAGTGCTGCCTTTGTACTTTTGACTGAGTTGCCTAGCAACTTTTCATGACTATTGTTTATTAAATATTATTCAATTGTTATTGTTAGTCAATATTTTATTTTAATAATAGTAATATTTAATAATAGTATTTAGTATTGAGAAATGGTGCGTGTTCGTGATGGTGATTTTAGTTACATTATTCTGCCATTAGGTGGTGAAAAAAATACTTTTTAGGAGTCGGCAGTAAAGACTTTTATATTGAAAGAGACTAAAACGGTTGTAAACAAGGAAGTTATTTTTACTTTCAACAACACCTTGGAAGAAGCAGCCAACAAATGCACTGAGCAGCGCTGTCATCGGAAATCACCCTTAACAGATGAAAGGATAAGTACAACAAAGATTTGTCCTCAGCGGACATTCAAACTAATCTTTTAGTGCAAATATGAGATTGAGCTGAAGAATGAAAAACAGGGAAGACAGGTCTGAATCTGGCACACTATTGTATTAGGATCATTTTTGTTCACTAAAATGAAAGATCAGCTAGAGGGGAGAGCAAACGATGACCAGCGGTTGACCTGTCAAACTGAGTTGTACTCGTTTGTATCTAGATCGGCAGATATAACAGGATAAAGTGATTACAACTGGCTCTGACAGGAAACAGCAGGAGGCACAGTTGAGTTGTACCATAATAGAGCTGCATATTGAATATGTAACTAAGCAACAAATACATCTTTGCACAACATGTGAAACTGTGAGAGCAGTCTAAAATTAACACTGACCAAGTGCCAACTGAGAATGAAATCTTCTTTGGCAACCGTATAAAATAGACATAATGTATGGATTAATCTAGGGTTTGATGTAAGAATGATAGTCTGACCTTTAGTGACGTGAGCAAATCAAATGACAAAAAAATGAATCGTCTACTAGAGAAAAGCTCAGACATTTTTCAGAAAAACAAGTGATTAACAATTTTTCCTGGAAAATGTACCAATAGCAGCTTAACTAAAAAGTTGTCTCCATTTTATTTCATTGTCATACTTCCTCTATGTGTCAACACTTGAAATGATCACGAGGAACAAACTTGCAAACATTTGCTGAAATTTCACTGAGAAACCGTCTACTGGGAGTCAAAATACAATTCCATGACCAGCCAGAAATATTTTTAAATTGTAATTTTTTCAAGTGTTCAAGTGATTTCTGCATCAGCAAATTAAATCACAACAATATTAACAGGTTGCAGACGCACCTGGTGAATGACATAGATGCCATAGCTGAGCTGCTGACGCTGCAGGAAGGGATGCAGATAGTAGAGGAGGAACTTAAGGTGCTGCTCCCTATTTCTGTGGGGAATGATTATTGCAGTGCGGTGGCGAGCCTCACAGTTTGGCGGCCTATAGCGCCCTCCACGGACAACAAGTGGATTCTTCCTCTCCACCTCAGCAAGCGTAAGCCCGGAGGGGAAAGTGACATGAATTGGTCCACCTAAATAAAAGAAAAGAGTGTGAACAGGAATATTTGCTGGATAAGTTGACGCATTTGACTTTGGTTTTAACAAGGTCTGAAAACTCTAAAAGGAGGAAGCATTTCAGTTAATTCATGCTTATTTATTTTGAACCAAGGGTTAACAGACAAAGTGGTTTTATTAGTTTGACATGTAGACACTGGAAAACTGTTGGCATGACTGAACTGTATTTGCAAAAACTGCTATGGTTTAAATGGAAGAAAGTATTAAAGTATGTCATTTTAGTATCTAGCTAATATGATATTGCAGTGGAAAACCTAGTTTAGTTATCCAGGACTAAACCCAGATTTGACATACTATCCATGACAATTCATTTTAATTATTTACAGGGTTCCCATATCTTTTGACTACTGAATTTTTCATTACTTTTCCAGTATTTTTTTGTGAGTAAGGGAGAAAACCCATATATAAAGAAACGTTTCTGTGTTTTGTTCCCTCAATCACAAAACTAGAAACTGTCATGAAATAAATATATATATATATATTTTATTCAACCAGCAAGAAATGACACAGACGATGTACAAGAGGCATCATTGTGGAAAAAATTATTACTCATCTTTAAATTTACATTTGAACAAAAAGTGGCATGTCCAAAATTATTCATACCCTTCTCAATAATTATTAGAAAAGCCTTTACTGGCTATTACAGCAATCAAACACTTCCTATAATTGCTGACCAGCTTTTTGTCTGCCTTGAGATGTTGCCACCAGCAGAGCCCAGATTCATCAGGATGGCCTTGGTGTTGATCCTTGGATTCCTTTTTTACCTCTCTCACTATCCTCCTGGCCAGCACAGTTGTGACTTTTGGCTTCCGACCACGTCCTCTGAGATTTTTCACAGTGCGGAACATCTTGTATTTTTTAATAATACTTTGCACTGTAGCCACCGAAACTTCAAAACATTCAGATATGGTCTTATAGCCCTTTCCCGACTTGTGAGCAGCCACAATGCACAGCCGCAGGTCCTCAGTGAACTCCTATGTCTTAGCCATGACTGTTTACAAATCAACAGCAGAGAGCTTCTGTTTTTCACCTGTTGAGTTGATTAAAACAGCTGTTCCCAATGAATCAGCGTAATTAGGATACTTTAGAACAGCTTGGACTATTTGGAATGGTATAGAACTTTGGATTTTCCCATAGACTGTGACAGTTTGCAAAGGGTATGAATAATTTTGGACATGACACTTTGTTCAAATGTAAATAAAAGCTGAGAAATATTTTTTTTCCACGCCTCTTGTACATAGGCTTCTCCCAGAAGATAATAAGACGGTGTCATTTCCGGTCAAAAATAACTTGCTGGTTGAATAAAAGTAACTAAGTCAGTATATATACACACACACACACACACACACACTGATTTTTAAATGTGTTTTTAAGAATTCTCTTCAGTTATTTTACAAACTTTCTAACACAATTTGGAGGGAGCTATCAAACTCACCAATCAGAGGAGACTGCTTGGGGCAGTAGGGCATGTCCTCTTTATTAAGAGCAGGGCCCAAAAGGGAGAGGTTGGCGTAAACATCCGTATGGTTGCGTCCACCTGTGTGTCCTGTCGTAGAATCCGGCTTGCGGAAAATCCGGAAAAAATATGACACTCTTTTTTGGTAGCCCTCTCTTGAGAGAAGAGCCATGACCACTAACTGGACGCCCAAGAACATGATTAAGTAGCGCCATTTGGACTGCAGCGTGTACATGGTGACAAAATTGTTCGGTGTACCACGTTTAAGAGTCAGATGAACAGTCTGAGTGAGTTTAGGTTGGATATGTTCAAGGAACTGAACTCTACGGCGGTCTCATTCCTCGTATCTCAGATGCTTCAGACTTTTACTCGCATGCAAACCAATGAAATAGATATGTCTTGGAAGGCTCTAAAGGCGGCAATGTAAACAAATCAATTGTTTCAAGGACTGGCAGACGGATCAGATATGTGGAATAGATGTAAACAGTTCGATGAAGCACAAGGCACTTCAGATGTGATGGATGAAACTAAGAAGGAGAGGTATCATTTATTCAAACAGACGGGTTGCAGGTTGAATTAGATTTGCTTTGCTCACTGGTAGTCCTATTAATATACAACTCCAAATGGAAACTCCCAGTGGCCCTCTGGCGTTTTCATGATTCAATGATCTACTGAGCTTCCATCAAGCTTCACCAGAGCTGTAGGAAGTGGAAGGATGTGTCCACTGGCTGAAAGGAAACGCGTTTTGTTCCCAGAAGGTCCTCAGCAGCAACGGTCCTGTAAAAGTCTCATGGTCCCTACAAAGTAAAGCGTGGTGGGGGCCACAGAGGTCCAAGATATTGTTTGGTAGTATGTTGGTGTAAGATATGTAGATGTGGATATGTAGAAGGGGAAAACAAAGAGGAGGGGGAGGGATGATATCCAACACCCCCAGCTATTGTCTCATTCTGTTGTCGTGCAGGGGGAGGGTTCAACACCCCGTCCAACGCCAGCTGGTCCAATGACAGGAGTCACTGTCTGAAAAACAAAGAAGGAGACATGAGGAGTGACCCAGAACAGAGGCTTTACAATATGTTAAGTTTGTTTATTTGCTTCCGTACTCCATACTAATTCACTCAGTTTACAAAGAAAAAAAATATATATATATATATATATATATATAAAATGTAAGTAAAATTTTGAAATATTTTTACTATTTAAAATAACTGTTTTCTATTAGAATAGATTTTAAACTGCAATGTATTCCTGTGATCAAAGTTAAATTTTCAGCATCATTACTCCAGTCTTCAGTGTCACATGATCCTTCAGAAATCATTCTAATATGCTGATTTGCTGTTCAAGAAACAATTTTATTACTATTTTTATTAATATTTCAAACAGTTGAGTATTTTTTTTTTCAGGATTCTTTGATGAATAGAAAGATTTAAAAAAATATAATAATTCATCTTAAAAAAAACTGGAATAAATTATATTTTCAAATAAAAAAAGTTATTTTAAATACTAAAAATATTTTTTAATTTTACAGTTTTTGCTGTACTTTGGATCAAATAAATGCAGGCTTGGTGAGCAGATAAGTCTTATTTAAGATTAAAAAAAAAACATTAAAAATCCTACTGTTCAAAAACGTTTGACTGGTAGTGTAAATATATTTTATAAAAACATTATATTTTATAATTAATTATTTTTTATTATAATTAATGTTTTTTAGGGATAGAAAATACACACTACCATTCAAAGTCTAAGGGTCTGATTTTGTTTCCATTAAATTGATTAAAAAGGCTGTAAATTCAATTATGTTACAAAAAAATCTACTTGTTTGAAAAAAGTTCAATAATAATAAACAAAATTGAAATATTCAAATATGCATCCGTTTTCACAAAAATATCAAGCAGCACAACGGTTTTCAACATTGATAATATTAAGAAATGCTTCCAAGCACCAAATCAGCATATTAGAATGAATTCTGATTATCATGTGAAAATGTAGCTTTTCCATTACAGAAAAAAAGTTAAATATTTAAGATATAAGTATCAATTGCATTAATAAAAAGGAAAGGGAAAGGGGGTGAGTGAGGCCAAGTATGGTGACCCATACAAGGAATTTGTGCTCTGCAATTAACCCATCCAAGTGCACACACACAGTAGTGAACACACACACACCGTGAACACACACCCGGAGCAGTGGGCAGCCATTGCTGCGGCGCCCGGGGAGCAGTGGGGGGATCGGTGCCTTGCTCAAGGGACTCACCTCAGTCGTGGTATTGAGGGTGGAGAGAGTGCTGTACATTCACTCCCCCCACCTACAATCCCTGCCGGACCTGAGACTCGAACCTGCAACCTTTGGGTTACAAGTCCGAATCTCTAACCATTAGGCCACGGCTGCCCCCTTAATATTTCACATCATTACTAATTATGACTATATTTTTTTTATCATATAAATGTAGCCTTGACTAACAAAAAACTCTTCTTTCAAAAACATAAATCTTACTGTCCCCAAACTTTTGAACAGTACATTATAAAAATATATTATATATAAATAACAATAACAACAAAACAATAATAATAATAATAATAATAATAATAATGTTACTAACATCACATCATCATTATTATTTTTAAAAAAGACAAACAGTTTTAAAAAACACTTATGGCCAGTAAATTTCCTCAACTCACTCGTCAATAGCAGGTGTGGCAAAAAGTTAATTTTGGACCCTATGTACAACCGATGGAGAGCAAACACTACCAGCTTGTGTCACTCCCCCCTCCACTCCTCTAAAATGTGTTTAGATGAATAAAGCCTGCACTTGGTTCCAACATGGCTGACTTCCCAGACACAGGCCTTGTCCAAGGGGAAGAGGCAAACACCCTCAGCGGGAAGGCAGGAACTCTGTAAGATTGGTCCTGAAAGCCACATCGCCCCTGCTGGGAATTCTGTCCCACCACCACCAGGATCGCTCGCTGGAAAAAGAGACCTGGGGCTTCAAACAAGCTTCATTTAATCGGCCCGACACAGTCTGGAGGATCTATGCTTACAAATCAATTACAGCTCATTAAAACCACCACACACACAGACCAATAATCCTAATCTGGGGAATAGCACAGGGATTGGTGGATTGGCACGAAGAGAAGATGAGGCGACGGTGTGAGGAGAAGAGTCATCTCTTACTAATCTCATCTTCAGTCAATCCTTCTTACAGATCACAGAGTGGAGGCCAAAGAGAGAGGCGGTAGGGGAAAGGCTGGCGGAGATGCTGTAAATGACATCTTTCCAATGCGGTAAATGAGGTCAGAAAGCATGAGGTTTGACTTTGTGCTGACTAACACGCACATTCTGTCTCAACCCGTTAGGGTGGATTTTAAAAGTAATATTCTGAGTTGTTTTTAATCCATTTTTGACTACCTATTTGGGAAAATGTTGATTACCACAGACAATCAATTCTCAATATGGATCAGGGTGGGCAAATATTTTTGACTGTCAGCACAAACTCTCCAAGTGTTTCCAAATTTGCTCTTTTTAAAGAAACACGTCCAATCTGGGTCAGGAGAACCCGAAACTAACCATTGTGTCTACACACACTGACAAAAGGACAGTCAGGACAGGCACTGATATAGTTTCCTGACCTAAAAGTACACAAAACATGCTCCATTTTGAGATTTACACAACTAGAAGTAATGATAATCTTCAGTTCAGGAAGTCAGTGAAGGATTCATCATACTGATTCAAAGCAAGTAATCTACAAATGTATTATTATATAATTCCATACAGAGACAGTAAACTAATGAGGATGAAAAATAGGAGCTCTGTGATGTGGCGCTAGTGGTCTCAGAACTGTCCAAAAAAAAATAAAAAAATCAACTTATCAGCCAAACAGAAAAATGTATATGCTGTTGTGATAAAAAAATAAATAAATATTGGTCAATATATTGACCTAGTCCAAATATTGGTTGACCAAACACAGAAGTCATTTGTTGTGAATCAATCTACACTGGTCTTCGAATTTGTGTACAGTTTACGATTTTTTTGTTGTTGTTTTTGCCTTTTTATTATGATTGGATAGTAGCTAGACAGGAGTGTAGTGAAAGAGATAGAGAGGGATGGGATCGAGATAGGATTCGAACTCAGGACGGCCAAAGCGCAACAGCGCTGTATATGGGCCATTCTACAGAATTGGTCCAAAGTCAGAGTTGGAAATGTCTTAAAAAAAATTATGTATGCAAATTGTAAAATATCCAAGGTACATAGTTCTAGTAATTGTGCAGTTAATTCTTATTTAGTATTTTCAGAATGTTTTGGAGTATTTGTACTCTCCCCAAATTTGTCACTACTGAAAGACAGTAATAATAATTAAAAATTCGAAGAGTTATTTTGACCTGACTGATTTTGCTTACATCTATATTGTTAATTTATTTATTTTTTTGCTATTTTATTAAGATTTTTTCAGAGCTAAATCAATACCAATTTTAACAATATTTAAAGTGTAATTTATGAGATTTGTTGTATTCTGAATCTAATTTTTATTTGTAAAAGGCAAAAAGTTGATCATACTGATTTCAAAGTTTATGATTCATTAGTTTGAATATACACTGAACCAAAAACTATCATAACATATTAGCTGATAATTCAGTATACTTTATTTTTGACAGAACATTCCATGTTTCAGTAGTGACTACACATTTTTGGTAGTGACAGGTAGCGACCACATCATATTTTTTTTAACTTGCATACTAAAACATATTAAAATACAAAAAAAAAGTGTAACTGTACTTTAACTTTGATTATTTCCCCCAAATAAAGGATTATGTGTTCCTTTTTGTCACTAAATTCTTAAAAAGAAAGGTTCTTTATTGGCTTCGATAGTTTAATGAAGAAACTTGAACATCTATGGAACCTTTCAAATGAACAAATGTTTTTTAAAGATTATAATATAATAATAATGTAATAAAATAAAGATTAAGAATTTAACACATTTACCTCAAAATGATGGGGTCTATCTACTTACGCCTTGTAGCTAGAGAGGGGGGCACAGGGGCATTTCCTGATCATAATTGTGTAGATAAAATCAGTCTCAGCCAATGGACTCAAACAAACTGATTCGGTAGTGACATGACAAAAGTGGGACACTTTTTTTTGTACAAAAAGTTTCATAATGTACAAAGAAAAATTTAAAATAGATCTGCAAACAACTCGAGTAAAATATGATTTCTTGGCATCTGATATTCTGCAAAGAGGGAATCTAACTCATTTATAAACTGCAGTCAACATTTATCTCAGTGGTAATTGACAGTATTTACCAGATTTGGTAATGCACATTGAACTGACAAATAACCAGGATCCTGCTTTAAAACTGACTCTCTATCATAATGATCCCAACTCAAATGTGATGATCTCTGTAGCATTAATCATCTAAAAATTAATTGAATAATCTACAAAGAGGCACTCAAGAAAGCCAAAAATCCTTCTGGCAAGGGACACTAATGCAAAGTCAAGCGTAGCAGGTTTGTGGCCATTGGACTGGAACAAAGTAACAGTCTTACTAAGCCACATGGAGATGATAAGAAAGACGGACGATGCAACCAATATTAAGAGATGGAATGAGAATATTGTGTCCTTTTCTTGCCTTGCCAGTGCACATGTCCCCCCCGTCCCCCTTGCATTCTGGATTCAAAGGGACAGCACTGGCATGACTAACTGCATCTTCACAAGCCAAGACACACAATCTTTTATCTCCTTCCTTTCACTGTCCTCCTTTACACAGCAGCAAGTGTCCATCTTTACGCATAAGGCTACAATGTATTGTGCCGGAGGCATTTTATATTATTTTGACAAACACAAAAGAACAGGAAGTATGAATGGGTAAGTATAAAGTGCATTAACATAAATATACAGAGAGATCTTCCCTGCTGCGTAGCCTGTGGCGACTCGTGTGGCTTCGCTCAGCAGTGCAGCAGAGAGAGAAGTGAAGAACCGCATGACGCTTACACGAGGCACCAACAGTCTGGCCAAACTGAATAATGAGAATGCATCTGCGCTAACATCTAATGTGTCTCCACGGAGAGTGGAAAATTGTGTTAGACAGAGGGAGAGGCAGAGGGGCCGGTGAAGTACACTTAACACAAATATCTTTTAGATTGTTAAACAAGATTATTAACAGTCAAGAAATTGACCAATTTTGGCCATTTTAAGACTCTAGCACCATCAGCAGATAACTGTGATGTGATGATTGGGTAATTAACCAAAGTGGTCATTCTGTTTAATGTCTATTGAAAAAAATAAAACAGCTCTGATAATGGAAAGTTCGCTTTTTTCTTTTTTGGTTTTATATTAGATTAGATTAGATTAGATTAGATTCAACTTTATTGTCATTACACATGTACAAGCAAAAGGCAACGAAATGCAGTTTAGGTCTAATAATAAGCAGCAAGTGCAGGATATAGGTATAATTTATAAGTTATAAGCGCACTTATAGGAGATATGTTCAGGGAGAAACTATGGATAATATTTACAGATGAAAGTCCTGTGGGCATAATTTACAGGTGCTATTAATTACAATTAGAATGTACAAATAGATGAACATAATATATATATATACTTGAATATAAATGAATGTTGCATAAATATTGTGCAAAATGTTCATATAAATGTAGTTTTTCCACAATTTGTGTTAAAACTATATACACTAGTTTTTAAAAGTTTGGGATCAGTAAGATTTTTATGTTTGTTTAAAGTTTCTTATGCTCAAAGCTGTATTTATTTGATCAAAAAAATCCAGAAAAAAAAAAACAGTAATATTGTGAAATAATATTTTAATGTAAAATTACCATTTCCTATGTGAATATTTTTTTAAATGCAATTTATTCCTGTGATGCAATGCTGAATTTTCAGCATCATTACTCCAGTCTCAGTGTCACATGATCCTCCAGAAATCATTCAAATATGCTGGTTTATTATTGTTGTTGAAAACAGTTCTGCTGTTTAATATTTTGTTGAAACCTGTGATACTTTTTTTAGGATTCTTTAATAAATAAAAAGTTAAAAATAACAGAATTTGTTAATATAATAAAAACTGACAGCAAAGACTTGCATTGTTAGAACATTTCTATAATTTCTATTGTTTAGATTTCTACTTTGAATAAATGCTGTTCTTTTTTACTTTTTATTCATCAAAAAATCCTAAAAAAAAAAAAAAATATGAAGCAGCACAACTGTTTCCAACATGATTTAAAAAATAAAAATAAAAAAGTAATAATTTAAATCAGCATAATAGAATGATTTCTGAAGGATCATGTGAGTAATGCTAATGAAAATTCAGCTTTGCATGACAGGAATAAATTATATTTTAAAATGTATTCAAATATAAAACCACTATTTTAAATTGTAATAATACTTCACAATATTACTGTTTTTCTGTATTTTGGAAAAAGTAAATGCAGCATAAGAGAATTATTTTAAAAAATCATTAAAAATCTTTTTTTTTTACTTTTTAATGGTAGTATCTTTAGATTAAAATTAATAAATGTACTGATATTTCACTGTAGCAAATAAATATATGAATAGCTCATATCAGCACTGATCGGTAAATAAAAAAAATTATATAATCACAACAAGCTCACAGTTAATTGTTTGTACATATAAATTTGTTCTAAAAAACAGAAAATTTCCTTTTTCGAGCATCTGTTTAGGAACATTCCTAGACAATTACTTAAGCAACATGCTGATCTACAGGTATTAAAAGACAGTATTCAAAGAGAAAGAAGAGTGAATAAAAGTCGAGGGGCTTTAAACCGTTAGAATTCCTAGCCAAGTCAGCGAGACAAATGAAACCTTGGCTGGAGCTGCAGAGCATCTGGATTGCATGTGTTAGATTATGAGAACGGTAGAAGAATAAAAGAATTTAAGAACAGGGTTGGATTCCCTGGATCCTACAGCCTGCTGTCAATCAAATCTTAAGAGAAAACAATCCCTCGTTCTCCTGCTTCACTGTCCCACAAGGTCAACAGTCAATCTATCAGCCAATTCACAAACATCTGTCCATGTACAGCAAAGCATGTCCCTCCAAAGCCTACAAGATCACTCAAACTCACACCATCTGTACAGTAAGCCATATCGTACAAACCGCGCTGTCCAGCGGCTTTCTACAATGCTAGTATGTGGTTTCATAAAGCCTAAATGGCAGAACTTTTCAAACACGTAGACAAAAGACAGACTGTGTATTATAGGATGCTGAAAATTGCCATTCTGTACAAAATCAAACACAAAAGTTAAAAACAAACATCAAAAAGATATGAACAAATCCAATGCTCAATTCTTTTTTCAGACAAGTGTACTTTTTGTATTTGTGCTAATTTGAAATCTGTTTTTTGAAAATTTGCATCTCTGTGCTTTCATATCTAATGCAATATCCCATAATATTTTCATGTAAACACCACAGATGGAAATACCTGAAAACCAAATGTGCATGGAACCAGAAAGACTTCCTGATCAAATTCTAAAATGTAAAAAAAAAAAAAACATAACATTAAATGAGATTTAAAATAGCACAGCAGGGCACAAAGAGTTTCGCAATTTCACATGTAAAAACAAGGCTGAGCTTAAAGTGCGTCAGAGCAACTACAGGGAAAGAGGTCACACTTTAGGGACTATGGCATTTGGTTGTCAGAACTTTCACTCGGTCAAAGCCGGAGCATTTATATAACATCTCCGCACATAACCTGAAGGGAAAGTAAATGCTAAGCAAGCCGCACCAGACAGACTTGATGCAACAAAAAATAGGATCTTTTGTAATCGTACACAAACACCACCAGAGATGTTTGCATGAGCTATGGGTTCAAAGGCATCAAAGATAAAATATCAATAACCTGATCCGGAAGGGCATATAATAGACAAAGGCGACGCAGATGATCCTCTGTGATACTAGAGGATTTTGTTTGTGCCCGCAGCCACAGTACCAGGAAATATGTTCCCTCAGCTATATTACTCAGCCTACTAAAGCTGTTTATAAAGTGTCTCACATGGAAACAATAAGGGGAAATCGACTGGAATTCATCATAATGCATGAGAATGAAAAAGTTCATTCATCATTTGCTTTTTATCCAATAAGGCTTCATCTTCATAGACAGGACGTTACGCAAAAACCCTAAATTTCGACATGATGTGTTACATCCTACTAGGGCTGTAACCATACGCGATATGAAACCGAAATCGCGACACTCAGATCCACGATCCTGTGTCGCGGTGTAATAAGGGAGAATCGCGACACACCCAGTGACTACCTTTCCAATCATGTGACGCCTGCCTGCAAAAGTTGAGCTAGTTGAAGAAGAACGTGAGGAAACATGGCAACCAATCCAGAGATTGCAGACCCTCCCTCCTCATTTAAGTCAGCAGTATGGCAACATTTCGGAGCTGTATGATCCATAAAATACGGAGAAAGGCTATTAATAAAGAAAAAATCCAGAAAATGCGTGTAGTATAGCCTGCGCAGTAAAAATACAATTATGTGTAAAATGTCATAGTAAACTGCGTCTGACATGAAAACCACGCTAGTCATTGTCCCATAAAATGACAAATAGCAAATAACACACATAGTATTTTCATTACGTTTCATTTATTTTGTTTTTGTAAAGTAAATTGAGACCTTGTTGTTTGCGATACGTTTCCCCCGAGACCACGTCGCGAACACCAGCTCGACCGCAAAACACTTTCAACTATGAAAGAAAGCGGCAGCCGCTCAGAGATTACACCGCTTGAAGCGTCCCATGTGAAATGGCTTTTAAACGGTCTTCAGACAGAGCGCGAACACAGGCACGGGACCGTTTCAGAGCAGCGTCAGCGTGTACCGGATTGAGTCCAAAGAGCAAATACCCGTGCATGTCACCCGCACTGCACCTGACAGATAAATATTATTCCACCGTTACGTCAGTTATAGCGGTTCACCCGTCGGGTAGGACTCTGTTTCGCACACACATAGAATCTTGCATCGCTAGCAGGTTTAAAGAATTTGACATCTTGACAATTTTATCACTATCATGTTAAATTTAGAAAAAAAATTCAGCGACAGACAGACCTTATCAGTTGTTAATTTTAATACAGAAGGTTTTTATTAAACCTTAAAATGTGACCTTGTATGTAAAACTAAGAAAGCTATTGAAATTTGTTTTTGTTTTTTTAAATAAATCTGTTGGTTGATTTTCAGTTTCATGTTCTAATATTTGTTCAAAATATAGTGATACGTATCGTATCGTGAACCCAATATCGGGATGCGTACCGTATCGTGACCTAGGCATATCGTTACACCCCTACTTCCTAATATCCATATACTGCTTCAGGGTTCATGTGCTCCTAAGTAGGAGCATATTAATAAAACTTTGGGGACGCAATGAAAATTTATCAAATAATGGGTCTCTTTAATAAAGGGATACAAGGAAACATTCACAAGCAAAATGATTTCATTCATTAGAATACAAAAAATACACTAGGTTTTGAAATACTTCTGCCTCAAACTTTTTATACATATACAGTCAAACCCAAAATTATTCAGACACCAGATATTTTTGATATTTTTTTACTAGTGGGTGCAGGGCACTATAGTTCATTTATGTAAGTGAGGATAGCAAAATAAAAGTAAACTGTGACATATATACCCAAAAATTCTTTAAATAAGGACTACTAGGAAAACCAATAAAAATTGAGACCAAAAATTTGATTCGACATTTTGACCTGACCATGTTTTGTTACATACCTTTCTATCGACACAGTTTAACTCGAGTTCTTTTATTACCATTTTCTAAACTATAGACCTTTTTCCTGAGTAAACGATGAGCGCCGCCATTACGAATTCTAACGTCAGATTGAATGCTTTTCCATAGGAACCCATTCAAATAGTGTCCATCTGTTTTTAATGTAGCTAACGTCCGCTGCTTCGTGTCATCTACACACTCATTAAAGTAAGGCACTGACAAATGACGGTCATTGCGACATTGCCAAGTGATGGTGCTATGGAGCCATGTGCTTTTTAGAAACATTTTAATAGGTTTAACATTACTTTATTAGCTCGGAATATACCCTAATTTGACTAGAAACAATGCAGACCGGAAATGCAAAGCATTCTTTCAGTTAAGAGTCGGACTTACTTCCGTGTTCAGGAAAAACGTCTATAGCAAATAAACTGTGATCATGTGAGAAATGTTGAAGGTGTCTGAATAAATTTTGGTTTTGACTATATAAGGAGTTTATGCCGATACTACTAAAACCTATATTTTGATTTTATGTTATTAGACTTTCCTTTCTGTGAAAAGACAGGCCAGACAAAAAAAAAAAAAATCCCAATAATAACAAAGGACAAAAAAGATGCAGATCGCATCAGGTTTAAAACATTAGCCTGTTTCACACATACAGCCTTTACTGGTAAATTACTGTTAAGAGATCATGTGAGAACAGGACCTTTTCAAAAATATTAGTAAACTGATTCTGGCAACCTACCAATATGAGAAGCTGTAACATTACCAGTAAATTACCAGTAATGTGCTCTGTGTGAACACAGAACGATATTGCCGGTATGAGCATGTACAAGTTCAGAACACACTGACATTAGGTGTCTACTATGGGCCAATCGTGACATTATAATGTCTCTGAGCCAAAAGCAGCTGCATGTGAATGTTTGACACAAAAATGAAACATCAACAAAAACACTGACCGTGTTTGCAACACAACACTGGAAGGCACAGCCGTTTAGAGGTCATTGCCAGTTAATGATGTCACAGAATTTACTGGTATTTTGAAGCTGATGTGTGAATGTTGCTTTACTGGTAAAAAAGATGTCATTGAGTGAATAACACATTTTTTTATTTACCAGTAAAGTCCTTCTGGTAATTTTACAGCAGTTTATTGGTATTACTATGTAAAAAGTGCTATTGATGGTTGCTAACAGCTCATCCTTGGGCTCCGTAACTTCCTACTTCCACTCACTGCGAGACTACAACATTTCAAGAAACCTGCGGTTGGTAAGTGAGAAACACCTCATGGCACTATTATTAAGGGAGTTTGTAAATGAGATTTTGATTCAATACAACAGTTAAATAAATAGGAAATTATTATTAAGTGGCTTACATTGTCTGACTATAACACTATTGCCTGATTTTGCTCTATTTCTTTGTCAAAAATAGTCTGAAACAAGTCACAATTGAGCCGCTGCGCATCTCCACTCAAACACAGCGTTGTTTCGTCTATGAATGAACATACGTTTTCAAACGAATCTAGTGAAATGATTAAATTTCTAGTTCATAAAGACAGTCACTTCCTTTAATCCTAAATGAATCAGCTGTTCGAACAAACCAAATGAAAGATATAATTCAGTAATTGAATCAGTGTCTTGCCGCCACCTGCTGGCAGATTTAGTTTAAAGTATCTTTTCAGCTATTTAAATCATTTATTTTTTCCGTATTAAAAATTGTATATTTTAAACATTAATCTCAACATAAATTTATGAATTTGATTGCACACATGCCATCTCTGAGCCTCATTAAACACATAAAAATACACCTAGAAGCTACTATTGTGTTCTTCTGCAGTACAAATTAATTTTGTTAAAACTTATTTCATTTGATCGGTAACTTATCCTTACCCTACTTGTTCTTATTCTGTTGTTTTAATTAGAAATTTTAAAAAGTTCAAAAAAAAATTTAACATAATTTTGACAAATTTGACATAAAAGAATACATACTTTTAATAAAATTAGAAAAATGCTATTACAAAGGTTAAAAAAATCCCCTACAAATCATTTTAAGTAGTCAAATATCACCTCATAATAGGAAGGCAATTTTTTAATCAGATTTTTAGATTATTGTTTAGAATGTGCTCCTGAAATTTTGACTGTGCTCCTAAATATTTTAAGTAAGGAGCACAAGTGCTCCTAAAAAGAAAAGAAAAGCGTAGAGCCCTGCATCCAAGATAAGGGGTAGGGGAAAAATTCGACTCTGAGACGTGGACGATTCTGAATCGATTCACAAATGTCAAAAATCAATCACGTGAAATCAGACCGGCACCGTCTACATTAAAAGCTAGCATATGGCTTTGGCTTCTATGAAGTTGAAGGGGGAAAGACTGCATTGTTACTGGTTAGTTATTCAAAATATGCTATAGTCCACAAGCATTACTTTTCTATAAGAGCTGTTGGTACAGAATTCTAGCTTTTTTTTTTCGTATGAAAACGGTTTGTGATTTTGGTACAACAAAATGTTTAATTAATTTGCTCATTATGCACACTGGAGGATGCTGGTTGGAAGACTATTATTTTGTCAGTGGTTCAGAATAGACTCAAGTCTGTATTGCTACAAGCATGCTGCTACAGGCACATGTTTCATTTCCCGTTAGTTCTTTGTTGTTGACTTGCCAAATCACTTCTATTTGTTTTAATAATAAATGATTTTGGAAGTAAATTCATTATGGGCCATTGCAGACACTTTGCTTTAATAGTCAGACTGTGAGAAAAAATAAAATCTGTAACAAAAGATGCATCGATAATAGTTTCATAAATCACGTTGCAGCCCTCCATCATAATAGAATCGAATCGTCAGGTGCCTAAAGATTCAAGATGATCATGTCTTTCCTTCTTCAGTCAAAAATAATTTTTATTATTTATAAAACATTCCAGGATTTTTCTCGATATAGTGGACTTCAAAAGGATCGTGTGTGACTTTTCCAATGTGATTACGCAATGCATGAAGATGCGCATCACAGAGCTAGTGCAATACAGGCATTTGTGGTTAAAAAGTATTTTCAAAGTTTCGCAAGATTAGACACCCGCTGGATTAGACCCTTATTCCTTGGCTGGGATCATGTAGAGCCCTTTAAAGCTGCACTGAAACTCCAATTTGGACCTTCAACCTGTTGATCACCACTGATATGGAGAAATTCCTTGAATATTGTCCTCAAAACAACTTAATTACTTTGCAACTGAAAAAAGAAAGACATTAACATTTTGGATGACATGTAGTATTAAAGTATATTATCAGGAAGTTTTTATTCTGAAAGTAAACTTCTTGAACAATATCAGAAAATTTTCATTACAAGCACTTCTTGCGTTTATTTGCCTATTTATGTTAGATTGCTTGTTGTATTTTTCAATTGTCTGCTAAATAAATAAAATGTAAACAAAGGTTATAAACAAGTCTGAAATGCAATAGAACTCTTATTTTGAAATATCTATGCTTTATATTGCAGAGATAATATATTTACTTATACAACCACCTACAAAAATATTACAATATCCATAAACAGCATAAAGCAAACTGTGATTAACAGTAAAATGATTAACAGATAATTCGCCATAAATGCATGATATTTATTAGCTGCAACTGACGTGTTCAGACTTTGAATGTACAGTGCTCATACTGTTTTGCACTGTATTGTGATTTCCATTTCCAACCCCAAATTTACCTTAAATTTTATTCAAACAAATGTCTTTTTTATTCGCACACATGCTCCCAGATTCATTTTACTGTTCACACACATCTAGTTTTACTGACAAATGCGAACAAAATGCTCACACTGTCAAGCCCTGTGTCTGTGAAGCCAAAATGTTGGACTGAGCCTCAGTACAAAGCATTCCGATGAGTCAGTAAACCTGGATCTCATAATCCAGTGATTGAACAGGCATCAGAGCGCAGCTTCCATACTATGGTGACAGCAAGTACACAATGCCAAACTCTTCTGAGGCTAACTAGTCTTTAAATGCATCTAGTTGGTTAATCCCCTTGTTACATAAGAACTGCAACTGACACAGATGCCAAATATTATTAAACAAGTTCAGGAACATTCAATTCTTTAGAAAAACTTCAGAGTTCTCTAAAACTGTTTCTCAAAGTAAGAATGTTATATGGTTAGCAAATGTTTTCCTTTGACTTTGCATAAAGCAGAAATTACCCATTAACCCTTCTTTTGACCTTGATGGTTTAAAATGAGACTGTGGACGAAAAACCACATTTTCACTGACCCATTTTGCTTTTTGCTGCTCCTGCTTTGTGCCCTATACACCACAAAGCTACAGGGAGAGCAAAGCCCCGAGAGCGAGCAAGACAACCTGCTGCTTTGATCTGTAACCAAG
The DNA here is from genome assembly GCF_049309525.1 of Garra rufa. Lineage (NCBI taxonomy): Eukaryota > Metazoa > Chordata > Actinopteri > Cypriniformes > Cyprinidae > Garra > Garra rufa. Next base: position 12,405,866 of record NC_133369.1, on the reverse strand, counting down.
CGATAAGATCCGAAGGGACTAAAAACGTCAAACCATAAAAATAAAAAAAAGGAGTCAGAGTCTCTCACAGGAAAACAAAGCACAGCAATTTATTATCAGGAATAGCTGTGCAATATGTAAAACAGGACTAGATAGAAGCACTTTCCATAGATGAACTATACCCTAAATGATGAAATGAATCCGAATGAACAAATCACACAGAACTTAAATATCCTTGGTCCTTTAGCAGTTTATAAGTCACCTAGAAAAGAGCACAATACCTCCTTATTGCAGTATTTAAATCTTCTCTTCCTCAAAGGAAGTTCAAATTCAAAACACTGCAAAGAAAGTTCCTTCCAAGAAGTGTTTAAATAGTCAAATTTGATCTGTTCACTGTGAGACTTACCTAAACCGTTCTGCCAATGGCAAACTATCAACCAATTATTCAGGCCAAGGTTTCTACACTGCAAAAAAACAATGAATTTGCATGGCAAAAGGTGAAAATAGAGCCATCAAGGTGAACGGTCCAGAACACAGGTGCCTGACATAAACAAACAGATCCTGTCCAACAATATTGTAGGAAACTTACTAGATGTTGGGCGGAGAGAACATAAATAAACACAAAGGCCCAGTTTCACAGACAGGGCTTAGCATAAACCAGGATTAGGCCATATAGTTCAATTAGGAAATTTTATAAACGTGCTTAGAAAAATACACTACTGGTGTGCATCTTAAGACAAAACAAAGGCACTGATATATTTTCAGATCAGTCAGTACATGTTTCTTTCAGCTGAAACAGCTCAGACTTAGACTTTAGTCTAGGACTAGGCTTAAGCCTTGTCTGTGAAACCGGGGGAAAGTGTACATTCCACTCCAGCTCTTTTTCTAATATTTTTATAAGGTGTTATTGATGTTTATCTGACATGAATTGCAGAACCTGTTGTTCTACATTTACTTTAGGTTCTGTGACGTTGTCAAGAAACCCAATACTAGGCTAACCTGATAAAAGAAACAGCAATAATTCGACAAACCACTGTTATTTATATCTTATTCTGTTAAAACAGACAATAATACAAAACTGCAACAATAGCATGTAAACACGCAAGCATTTAGTAATATTTAGTAATATTTGTAACCCTGGATGACAAAACCAATCTTAAGTAGCACGGGTATTTGTAGCAATAGCCAAAAATTCATTGTATAGATCAAAATTATCGATTTTTCTTTTATGCCAAAGATCATTAGGATATTAAGTAAAAATTATGTTCCATGAAGATATATTGTAAATTTCCTACCATAAATATAGTAAAACTATTTTTGATTAGTGATCTGCATTGCCAAGAACTTTACTTAGACAACTTTAACAGCAATTTTCTCAATATTAATTTTTTTTTTTTTTTTTTTTTTGCACCCTCAGATTTCACATTTTCAAACAGTTGTATCCTAACAAAACTTATTTATTCAGCTTTCAGATGATGTATAAATCTCAATTTAAAAAATAAATAAATAAATACCCTTATGACTGGTTTTGTGGTCCAGGGTCAGACATTACACAGATAATGCAATATTTTATATTATGAATATAGGTTTTACAATTAATTGTTTTATATCTGCTGTTCTTTCGGTTTCGTTGTATCATGCCAACATCTCGTGGTTTTCAAAAGACAAAAAACAAAGCTATTCACAGGTAGCTATTTAATTAGTTTTGTGCAACACTTTACAAAACAGTAACACCCCAGATGTTAATGCATTAACAATAAGCAAAATTTGCTGCAGTGTTAATTAATTAGTTAACATTAGTTAATAAAAACATAAATATTTATTCATATTGACTCAGGTCCATTTAGAAGTATTTTCATTGTCAGTTCATGTTATAATAACATAAACAAATGGAACCTTATGTAAAGTATTAGCATGTAAGATTTATGTAATCATTCAGATCAAGAAGAGTATTCTGGGTAGCCTAACAATTTCATAATCCAAAACAAAGATGAAAATAACGTGAAATTTTAGACTGAAAAACTACTTCTAAAAGAAATGTTAGTAACCACAATAATATTTTAACGATGTCGCGCAGCGAAGGTAAAAAATAGAACATTTAAAAGTAAAATTAATCTTCATTTGTCATAAACAAGAGAAAACTGCATTGAACATGCATCAAGATACACAGATTGTGTGGCAGCGGTGCGTCGTGATAACTGTGTTTAACAGTCACAGCTGGATATGATGACACCCTATGACCGCTGAGGCTGATGCGCTAGGTGTCATTCTAGCGCCTGGAAAACGCAAAAATGCCGTTTCCCCGTAAACATGGGGTTTTGTTTTAGTCCTCAACTTGAGAGGAAACGATGCTGAGCCGCCCACCGTCACAGAGCCAGTACGGTTAGCTACAGCAGGCTAGCACAACTGGGGCTTCTCACATACTCACCAACCCTCAAAAAGGTGGGGAAAATACACTCTCACAAAGGCCAAATGAGGAAAAAAGACCTTGAAATGAAACTTCAGAACTTACCTGAGGAAACTCGAACAGTTTGGCGGAGTATCCACTCAGATATTCCGTAACTCCTGTCTATTTATATGACTTCGTCGACTCCGACGGTTGTCCTGTCGGAGTTGAAAGCGCCCAGCATGCACAGGAAGTGATGCGCGCTCACGCTGCTATGCTGTGCTGTAGTAGTGAGCGCGTGTGCGCGCACATTAGGGTACTTCTCGTTTTTTTGCGTAGACTACTAGAGCATATTGGAGGTTTTGTAACAGGTTTTATTTCTCTCTCTGTAAATCTGTGTCTATGTGCTAAGTGTCATAAATTCTGATATAGCTAACAATCTCAGACTCGTCTACTGCTCATCCATAAAGCTTGCAAATTAAAGCAATAAAAAGCACTACTCAAACTAATTCACTATAGTTTGCAACACTAATTGTGACCCTGGACCACAAAACCTGTCATAACCGGTCAATTTTTTTTGAAGTTGATATTTATACATCATCTGAAAGCTGAATAAATGAAGGTAAAGTATGCCCACAAATCTGTGATTGAAAAGGCAAACAAAACGTATTCAAGAAGCAGATGTTTTTGCTTCTTGTTATTGTATTTATTAATAAATTACTGACTGTATGAATACCTGACATCAGATTCCATTAGACCTTGTAATATTTTAACAACATTTGAACAAACATAAAGCATTTTCATCTACTCAGTGGTTTTCTTTAAATGTTTATTTGCGACCCTGGACCACAAAACCTGTCATAAGGGTATTTTTTAAATTAATCAGATTTGAATAAATAAATAAGCTTTCCATTTATGTATGTTTTGTTGGGATAGGACAATATTTGGCCGAAATACAACTATTTAAAAATATGGAATCTGAGGGTGCAAAACAATAAAATACTGAGAAAATCGCCTTTAAAGTTGTCCAAATTAAGTCTTATCAATGCATATTACTAATCAGAAATTAAATTTTGATATATTTATTGTAGGAAAATACTGAATATATTCATGGATTCCATCCATTTTTGCCATAAAAAAGGGTAAAAAATTTTGAAATTGAGAGTTATACATCATCTGAAAGCTGGATAAATGAAGGTAAAGTATGCCATCAAATGTGTTTGCAATGAGTAATTAGGTTTTAATATATTTACGGTAGGAACTTTACTAAATATCTTCATGGAACATGATTTTTACTTAACATCCTAGTGATTTTTGGCATAATTTTGACCCATACAATGTATTTTTGGCTATTACTACGAATATACCTGTGCTACTTGTGGACAAATGAGTAAACAAAATGGCACAAGTGAATTAAAATAGTGGACTTAAGAACATTATCTATACTTCAGATAATCATTTATCTATACAATCATTTATAGATATTAAACGTCATTCCTGTCAGTCAAAATAAGGCCACTGTCACAGTCAAAGTCCAAAACACATTCATAAAGTGCAGGTAGGATCATAATCCAACCATGTCTATAATGACTGGTAACTGATAAACTTCAATCAACTGATAAACCGATAAAAACAGCAGACAAAGTAGGCCTGTCTATACATAAAGCTGTGCAACAGGACTGAACCTAAGGGCATCACTCCAAACAACGGGGAGATACTTATGTTAAAAAAACATTAAATAAAATACAACTAAATGCCAATTTAATCTGTTTTATGACAATAAAGAGAAGAGATTTGTACTGTAGTTGGAGGCAAAGGCGGTGGCATTAGAGCTATTCTTTTGCTGCTCTGTCCTAAAACTGTCCAGACCTGTTGAACCTGTTGTTGTTCAGACAAGCCTGAATGTGCAAGGCAATGGTGGATTAATTACCCAAATGGCAATCATATGTGCCGAGACACACTTATAAGTGAACTGTAATGCACAATACTGAGAGGGTTTATTTAATACCAAACTCCATCTTGTGGTGAAAGTCAGTAATACAAATGGAGACTGTAATGCTTGTGAATCAAAACAAGGAGAGTGACAGTCAGCATTAAAAAGGTTTGGTTTGAAATAAAGATTTAATTGCTTTCTCAGAATAAGCTTTCTCAGAAACGTCAGGTGTTTTATGTTTACTTGCAATACTGGGGAGTATCATGTAATCTGGATTATGTAATCAGATTTATTTTTTCTGAAATACTTGTAATTATTATTTTAAGCTTGAAAAAATACACAGTCAGACTACACTTACTTTTTATTGATTAAAATGATTACAGAATATTTACAAAATAGCACTAAATTATTCGTATTCCATTGATTCTTCCTAATTCCTTTGTACTTTAACATTTTTATTTCTATAAAAAGCCTGTTGCTTTTAGTTGAAGTCAAAAAAAAAATGAGGAATCGTAAAAAATGCATGTTATTTTTTAATTAGTACTGACCTGAATAAGTTATCTGACAAAATACATTTGCATACAGTCCACTGAAGAAAATAATAGTTGAATTTATAAAAATGACCCCGTTCAAAAGTTTACATACACTTGATTCTTAATAGTGTTGTTAACTGAATGATCCACAGTTGTGTTTATGATAGTTGTTTATTCAATTCAATTCAATTCAAGTTTATTTGTATAGCGCTTTTTACAATACAAATTGTTGCAGAGCAGCTGTACAAAAGTTTTAGGCTACTACAATATATTTAGTAGCTTATTAGTGGTGAATACTGTATGTTGAGTCGATGTACATATGATATAAATATTAAAATCAGTAACTGTGTAATCAAACAGATGATGAACACTAATTGCAATGGTTATGTGCTGTAATCAACTTGTAGGAAAATTATGTAGTGCTGTATGTTGTTTCAAGGCTGGCATCATCTGCGGTCCTCTGAGGGGTTGGCATCATCTCTTCTTCTGAATCCGGGCTGAATCTTGTGTAAACCCTAGTTACCACGGGATGGAAATCCCATGGCAGAGACAGAGAAACAAAGAAATAATTAGCGTAGCTGCTGTTCCAACTTCCGACCAAACAAAAATGATGTGTTTAGCCCAAGCTGAAGAATATTAATGTGCATTTGATCAGATGTAACTGAAATTACAACGTTATGAGATACATTATGTGAATGCTTGGCTAAAGAGATGAGTCTTTAATCTAGATTTAAACATAGAGAGTGTGTCTGAACCCCGAACGTTATCAGGAAGGCTATTCCAGAGTTTGGGAGCCAAATGAGAAAAGGCTCTCCCTCCTTTAGTGGACTTTGCTATCCTAGGTACTACCAAAAGTCCAGAGTTTTGCGACCTTAGGGAGCGTGAGGGATTGTAGCGTAGTAGGAGACTAGTTAGGTATGCAGGAGCTAAACAATTAAGGGCCTTATAGGTAAGAAGTAATATTTTGTAAGTGATACGGAACCTAATAGGTAGCCAGTGTAGAGACCGTAAAATTGGGGTAATATGATCATATTTTCTTGACCTGGTAAGGACTCTAGCAGCTGCATTTTGGACTACCTGTAGCTTATTTATTGAAGAAGCAGGACAACCACCTAGTAGTGCATTACAATAGTCCAGTCTAGACGTCATGAATGCATGAACTAACTTTGCTGCATCAGAAACAGGTAACATGTTCCATAGCTTAGCAATGTTTCTAAGATGAAAGAATGCTGTTTTTGTAACATAGGAAATATGATTTTCAAAAGACAGGTTGCTGTCTAATATAACACCCAGATTTTTGACTGTAGAGGAAATAACAGTACATCCACCTAGTTGCAAGTTGCAGTTTAAGAGATTCTGTGTACTGTTTTTTGGTCCAATAAGTAATATCTCAGTCTTATCTGAATTTAACAGTAGAAAATTATTGGTCATCCAGTCTTTCACATTTTTAACACACTCTGTTAACTTTGCTAAGTTAGAAGTTTCATCTGGTCTTGTTGAAATATATAGTTGAGTGTCATCAGCATAACAATGGAAACTAATCCCATATTTCCTAATAATATTACCGAGGGGTAACATGTAAATTGAAAATAGCAGAGGACCTAGGACAGATCCTTGTGGCACTCCATACTTTACTGGTGATAACTGCGATGACTCCCCATTTAAATAAACAAAGTGGTAGCGATCGGACAGGTATGATCTGAACCATCTTAAAGCCTGCCCTTGAATACCTGTATAGTTTTGTAATCGATCTATGAGTATTTCATGATCTATAGTGTCGAACGCAGCACTAAGATCAAGTAAAACTAGCAATGAGACGCAGCCTTGATCTGACGCAAGTAGCAAGTCGTTTGTGATTTTTACAAGTGCAGTTTATGAGTCCCTTGTTTGTCCTGAACAGTTAAACTGTCTACTGTTCTTCAAAAAATCCTTCAGGTCCCACAAATATTATAGATTTTCAGCAATGTTGTGTATTTGAACCCTTTCTAACAATGACTGTATGATTCTGAGATCCATCTTTTCACACTGAAGGACTCATATGCAACTAATACAGAAGGGTCAAATGCTCACTGATGCTTCAGAAGGAAACATGATGCATTAAGAGCCAGGGGTATACACTTTTGAACAGAATGAAGATGTGTACATTTGTCTTATTTTGCATACATATCATACTTTTTCCATTTAGTACTGCCCTTCAGAAGCTACAGAAGATACTTACGTGTTTCTCAGAAAACAAAATAAGTTAAATTGACCCTGATCATCAAATTCAAAAAGTTTTCACCCCCAGCTCCTAATGCAAAGTCCCTCAGTTGTCTTCAGTCTGAAAAAATGGATCTCAAAATCACAGTCACTGTTGGAAAGGGTTCAAATACACAAAAATGCTGAAAAACCGAAGAATCTGTGGGACCTGAAGGGTTTTTCTGAAGAACAGCAGGCAGTTTAACTGTTTAGGACAAACAAGGGACTCATGAACAACTATCACTAAACAAAAAGAAAAACAGCTGTGGATCATTCAGGTAACAATGCAGTATTAAGAATCAAGTGTATGTAAACTTTTGAACAGGGTCATTTTGATCAATTCAATTATTATTTTCTCTTGTGGACTGTATGTAATTTTATGTGAAATATCTTATTCAGGTCAGTACTAAACATAGCATACATTTTGTATGATTCCTCTTGTTTTGGTAAAATAATTAACATTTTGCAGATTCTGAAAGGTGTATGTAAACTTTTGACTTTAACTGTATATGTAAAAACAGGACACAAAGCATAAACAAAATAGAATATTTAATTTTTTATTGTTTTAATTTTTGTGTGGTGTTTTTAAATTAATTATTAAGATTACTATCTTTTCAATTAACAAACCCAGAACTTTTAATGTGGAATTTGGTATTTTACGGTTTCTACAATAGTTTGATATTTTTGCATTATATTTTACCATCAGTTTTTTTTAACATTTAAAATTATTGCTTAAATGTTATGATTTTCACTTCAGAGAGTATTTTGTATTCCAAACAAATATGTATTTCTAACTATATGGACAAGACATTATATGTTCCTACAGATTGAATTGAACAGTCTGAATTTCAAAAATAAAAAGGCCTTTGAATATTCATAATTTAAACTTACTAGTGTTTTGTAGTAAGATCAAAATCATTTAGGTCAAAAAGCCTCAGCAGATGTACACATTTCACATCTGCCATGACCAACATGAATTACCATGAACATGTCCTGGATCAACAATTATCTTTTGAAAAGTAGTACAAGTACCTGCAGAGTGAAATGTAGTTAAGTTTAGTTGTTAAATATCAATGTCCTTTTAATTTCTGTGCAGAAACACACAGAAACCATTATCTGCCAACATTAGGGGTTGTTATCAAAAACATCTTTATTTAGAGTCATTATGGAAAACATTTTAATGGTCGTCTTTGAGGAGTCATTAAACAGAATACATAAAATGCTCACCCGATGTACATGTTTGTTTTTCCATCCATATTTTATATAATGTGAATCTGAAACAATCCTGTGAAATCAAAGTCCCAGTACAAGCAGTGTCAACCCTGAAGATTTAAATCAAGGTTCAAGTGTTACGTCCTCAATAATACACTGTAAGTACAAACACAGGCTGAAACAAAAGCTAATGCCGATATCTAGTCGAAGCGTATTCTACTTGTAGAACTCGTGTTCCTGCTCGTCTTTCTTGATAACCGTCTTGTAAGCCTTCTCAAAGTCCTTAGCCAGCACAATGTAACGGTTTTCACGCACAGCCAGCATACCAGCCTGTAGACACAGAAGTAACAGGATTAATCATAACAGAAAAACACATGTTTGAGGAACTTCAGATCATAAATAAAAGACATAATTAAGATAATTTGTAAATAAACATATTGTCTCTTCTAACTCACCTCCTGGCAAATAGAGTTGATATCTGCACCAGAGATCTTGTCAGGCCTAGCAACATCTGCATTTTGGTTAAGGACAATTGTAAAAATGCCAAAAATCATTAGGATATTAAGTAAAGATCATGTTCCATTTAGATATTTAGTACATTTTCAACCATAAATATCAAAACTTATTTTTTGATTAGTAATATGCATTGTTTATACTCAACTTTATTTGCCTGTTAAAGGCGATGTTTTTTCAATAGTTAGATTTTTTGCACCCTCAGATTCCAGATTTTCAAATAGTTGTATCTCCCATATCCCCAAATATTGTCCTATCCTAACAAATCATGCATCAATAGAAAGCTTATTCATTTAGTTTTCAGATGACATATAAATCTCAATTTCATTATGACTGGTTTTGTGGTCCTGGTTCACAATTTAAAATGGTATTTTTTCTTGTAATGGTAAATCTGAATCATTCTAACATGCTGATTTGTGCTCAAGAAACATATGCTTGTCCAAGAAGTGCTATATGTTGACGTACTGCTCAATAGGCTATTGACGCAGACATTTGTAAGGGCCTTTAAATTATGTAAATATTCTAAATGATTAAATGTAATCATAATTTTTTTTTAAATTCATGCAGGGTCAGGATACAGTCCTCCAGGTCAACCTCCTCTGAGAGGTTCATCTTGCTGGTGATGGTGGAGAACACCAGGCGTTTCTGTCGCCGGTCAGGAAGAGGGAACTCAATCTTACGGTCCAGTCGACCTGGGCGCAGCAAGGCTGGATCCAGTGTGTCAGCCCTGTTTGTGGCCATGATAACCTGTCATTGAAAAATGAAACAGAGCGTCAACAATGGCTGAAACTGTATTAAAGCAGAACAGAAGGACAAGAGCAACATAATACCACACAGACTAAAAAAAAAAAAAGGAAGTAAGTGTTTTTCTTCCTAACCTTCACGTTCACATTCTGGTCAAACCCATCCATTTGATTGAGAAGCTCAAGCAGGATTCTCTGCACTTCTCTATCAGCTACAAACATAGAAAACAGAAAAATAATGAGCAAACAAAACCAAGGAAAGATTTCCTGTTTATAGGATTGGTAGACAATAGTTTTCCTAAATATCTCCTTCAGGACGTCATAATGTTTTTGAGAAGTCTGATACGCTCTGCTGCAAGGCTACATTTATTTGATCAAAATAGAGTGAAAAGTAATATTGTGAAATATTATTACAGTTTAAAATGAAATTTATTTATTTGACGAATTTTCATTTGGGGGGAAGGCAATATACTTTTACCATTTTTTGACAAATGGAAATTTAAACTGAACCGAAATGATTTGAAACAATTTTTGCAACATTCAGCCATATATATATATATATATATATATATATATATATATATATATATAATAAATATTTTTGATCCATTTATTTAGTCCAAAGTACAGCAAAAACAGTACATTTTTGAAATATTTCTACTATTTAAAATAACCATTCTCAATGTGAATATATTTAAAAATGTAATTTATTCCTGTGATTTCAAAGCTGAATTTTTAGTATCATTACTCCAGTCACATGATCCTTCAGAGATCATTCTAATATACTGATTTGCTACTCTAAAAAATTTTTTTTATTAATATTATTATGGTAAAAAACAGCCGAGTATAATTTTTCCAGGTTTCTTTGATGAATAGAAAGATAAGAAGAACAGCATTTCTCGGAAAAAGAAATCTTTTGTAACATTATAAATGTCTTTTATCATCACTTTTGATCAAATTAAACCATCCTTGCTAAAAAAAAAAAAATATTAATTTCAATCCCAAAAAATAAGCTTGAATTTTTGAATGGTATAGTGTGTAATGGTACAAAAGCTTTGGTGAGCAGAAGAGACTTCTTTAACAAAAAAACAATAGATAGACAGATGTTATAAAACCTAAAAGAGACGCATACCTCCAGTCTGTGCATCAAAACGCTTGGTAGCAATCGCATCAATCTCATCAATGAAGATGATGGCTGGGGCATTCTCTTTAGCCAGTCGAAAGACATCTCGCACCATTCGTGGACCCTCTCCAAGATACTTCTGCACAAACTCAGATCCCACCACACGAATAAAGGCCGCTGCAGAACATTAAAACACAATTAGAAAAGTTAAAATATAATCATGTGCTTCTGATCTAAAGCTAATTTGGGTATCAAAGCTGAAAGGCCTACCTGTGGTATGGTGAGCCACAGCTTTTGCCAACATGGTCTTTCCACAACCAGGTGGGCCATACATGAGCACTCCTCTGGGTGGATCAATACCAATCTAAGAACAGAAGTAGAATGTGAGTGGACAAACAAAACTGCTATACACCACAAGCACTTGCATCTCACATACTCACCTGTTTATAGAGCTCAAAATGTGTGAGGGGGAGCTCCACAGCCTCCCTCACTTCCTGTTTCTGGATGTCCATCCCTCCGATGTCTGCGTACATCACATCTGGCTTCTGATCTATTGTCAAATAGAGAGGAAACGCATTAAAAGGGACCACAAAAAAGCTGGCGCAAGAGTTGAATTGAATTGAAATCCATTACACAGGATAAACAAGGAAGCGATTGAATACCTGAAGTGAGCATCATGATGCTGCTGTCAGCTTCTGGAGGCAGAACGTCCACCAGAGCATTGCTGTGCTTGTGCAGAGCAACGGAGGCATTGGGCTTCAGCAGCTCTCTGTCAATTGTGCTCAGAATCCGAACATAGTAGTTTGAGCCTGGAAGAATTGAAAAATTCACAGCATTATTGAGAAAGCCTGTGACCCTGGACCACAAAACCAGTCTTAAGTAGCATGTAGCAATCTCAATTTCTACAGTTTCTCTTTGTTTAAAACTACATTACACATGTTTATTTATGCAATATTAATATATATTTAAGAGTTTTGAAAATCCAGAAATTAGAGTAGATTGATACTGTAATCAACACCATCACATACACACATTTTTGCAGGTTTTATTTTTAAGGTCAATTTAAGACTTTTAAGATGAAATAAAGAAACTTAAGAAATACACTGAATGAAACACAATATTTCAACATGTTCTCTAAATGTAAATGTCTTGTATATTGTTACAATTAACAAATTTCCATTTTCATCTGTTAAAAAAAACACATGCCTTAAATATTTCCAACCAACAGAATATGGAAATAAATAACTTTTAATGTACATTCTGATCACGCTGCAATAAAGTCATTTTCTTTAACAGTTTTTTTTTATTTTGGAAGCGCAAATGTCTAAAGATTTTTAAATTAAGATATGTTTGCAAAATGACATTAAACAAGTCTTTTTTTCTGAAAAATAGATCCAAATTAAATCAGTTTATGATTAAAACAAGAAGAAATTTCTGCCAGTGGAGTAAGAAAGATCAAGGCAAAACATGTTTTTACACCTTATAAAAAAAATATGTCCTTGTTTTAGGCATAAACCTCACTTAATTTTGTTCAATTGCTCAGAATACAAGATTTTATATCATCATTTTGCATTTTTAAATGTATCTTGATTCAGGGATGTTTTTATTTAAACATATAAAGTAAAAAAAAAAAAAAAAAAAATATATATATATATATATATATATATATATATATATTTTTTTTTTTTTTTTTTTTTTTTTTTTTTTTTTTTCACAGTGCATGCAACATTTAATGATTTGAGATTTCTTACCTGTGGTTGAGCCCACAATGGCAGTATTCTGGTCAACTGCTTCCAGGAACTGCCCAATAACCAGAGGGATGCTCTGTATCCTCTTCACCTCCTCTTGGGCATGAAGGAACTCCTTTTTCAGATTCTTCTGTTCATCTTTAATGTACTCCTCCTGCACCTCTAGAAACTCCAGCTCCTGCTGCAACTTCTGCAGTGTGGAAGAGACAACATGTCAACAATTGGAGCAAGGCCAATTTTCAGTGGTTAATAATATGATAAGCTAGCAGCATGTCAATCAAAACACACATAAAAAACCCCAAACAAAAATACAAACCTTATATCTGCTGTAAAGATCCTCCAGGTCTTCTGGTTCAGGAGCCAAGAAAGACAAGCCGGTCTGGGGCCTTGAATTCAGCAGGGCCGGCACATCATCCTGTAGATCATAAATATGTAGATGCAAGACGGTTTTCAGAATCAGAATCAGAATGAGCTTTATTGGCAGGTATGTTTACACATACAGAAAATTTGTTTTCGTGACAAAAGCTTCCAGAGTGCAACAGAATGAAAAACACAGATAATAAAATAATAAAAATAGAACAAGCAAGTATGGAATAACAATAAACAAATTGACAGTTGAACACACACATACTTGAATAGTTGTAATCATTATTATAATTTATTATAAAACATTTGGATTTTAATCATTTTAATAATACTCTAATAAGTAAATTATCAGGTAAACCAAAGAGATTTTTTACAGATCTGGAAGCCTTTCTTTAAATATTTGGAAGATGATCAAGGATAACTGAATTAACCTTTTTTCTTTAAGTAGGGTGGTTAAGTTTACAATATACAGCAGTGTGTAACAATTGTATTTTTCCATAATTGGGTATTTATTAGTATTTGTAAGATGTCTTTTTTTTTTTTCTTTTTTTTTTAAGAAGATTCTGTATGTGTATGTGTATATGTGGAGATGTCGGTATTATTATTAATTTATTTTTTCCCCAATTTGCTGGCATGGGGTTTGGGGGACTGTTTTGTAAAATGTGAAATAATAATAATAATAATAATAATTATTATTATTATTATTAAAAAATATATGAAAAAGAATTAACCCAATATAATCCACAGCACATCATAATGAATGCATATCCAAACAGTTATCATGACTGTACAGAAACCAATATTATTATTAATACATATTCATATTTAAATGTACATACACTTAGCGTTGTATAAAGCTTATAAATAAATGACCTTATGAATTGTTATTAAATAAATCTTAAGGACAAACACAGCTGAAAAACTGCTATGCTACATGGCTAGGCTATAGCCCAACTGATCAATGTTCCTTGTAAACGTGTGAAAAAATGTGTTCGAAATAATTATATACAACTTAAATATGAATCAAAGTAAAGTTTTTAACTTGACATATTAGCAGTGAGCACTATTATTCTGTAATTTATCGCCAGGACGCATGCTAACGTTAGCCGCTGTCAGAGAATGGCATGACTGAGCATTTGCTGCGAGCTGAATGAATCGGCATCTTTTCATTGCTTGTTGTAAGCTTTAGACTCGTGTTCTTGCTGCATATGTGTTTTACTCTTATAGACTACAACTTTTTAAACATAATATCGATGAGTACGACACCTCTCTTTCTGTAAAATACTCAAAATCCCAACATAACATCTCACCTGAGGTTTCTCAACCAACACTCCGCCGTCCTCCATGTTTGCTTGCAGCAACTGACGTCACGTCGCAGAATATATGTGGAGTTCCGCAAACATTCACCGGGTCCTAAAGGCCACTTTTTCATCTCCTCTCATTGCACAGTTTTGTGTATACAGTACAAAAAATGTTGTGAATTACACTTCCAGTCAAACGTTTTTGAACAGTGAGATTTTTAATGTTTTTTAAAAAGACTCTTCTGCTCACCAAGCCTGCATTTATTTGGTCCAGAGTACAGCAAAAACAGTAACATTTTGAAATACTTTTACTATTTAAAATAACTGTTTTCTATTTGAATATATTTAAAAATTTATTCCTGTGATGTCAAAGCTAAATTTTTAGCATTACTCCAGTCACATGATAGAATTTCTTTCAGGTTTCTTTGATAAATAGAAAGTTCAGAAGAACAGCATTTATCTGAAATAGAACTCTTTTGTAACATTATAAATGTCTTTATCATCACTTTTGATTAATTTAAAGCATCCTTGCTAAATAAAAGTATTAATTTCTATAAGATTTTGAATGGTATAGTGTATAATGTTACAAAAGCTTTATATATATATATATATATACAGCTTTTTAGATATTTCTATTCATCAATCCTTAAAAAAATGTACTCCGCTTTTTATAATAATGATAATATGATTTCTTGAACAGCAAATCTGCATATTTGGATAATTTCTGAAGGATCATGTCACACTGAAGACTGGAGTAATGATGCTGAAAATTTAGCTTTGATCACAGGAAAAAATTACATTTTAAAATATATTCAAAGAGAAAGGAGTTATTTTAAATAGTAAAAATACTTCACAATATTACTGCTTTTGCTGTATTTTGGATCAAATAAATGCAGGCTTAGTGAGCAGAAGAGACTTTTTAAAACAACATTAAAAATCGTACTGTTCGAAACTTTTGACTGGTACACTTTTAAAAACAAAGGTGCTTTCAGCGATGCCATAGAAGAACCATTTTTGGTTGCAGAAAGAACCATTCAGTCAAAGGTTCTTTAAAAAACATCTCTTCCTTACCTTTTTATAATCTGAAGACCCTTCTTTCTCCACAAACAACCTTTTATGAAAAAGAAAGGTTCTTCAGATGTTAAAGGTTCTTTATGTAACCATTCAGACAAAAAGGTTTTTCTATGGCACCGTGAAGAGTGTAGTGAGTCAACGCACTTTTTTTTATCCAAATGCATGAAGTATCGTTTCTGTTGTCTGGTCTGTTGAGACAGTATAGATTGTACTTTTAGACTTTTTCTTCATCTAAGAATCCTGAAAACAAAATGTATATGCTTTCCACAAAAAGCAGCAGAACTGTTTTGAACATAGATAAAAATGTTTCTTGAGCACTAAATAATCAAATTAAAGTGATTTCTGAAGCATCATAACATACTAAAGACTACAGTAATGGCTGCTGATTTTTTTTTTTTTTTTTTTGTCATCCGAGGAATATATTGAATTTTTAATGTTTAAAAAAAACCACTCATTTTGAATAGTACTAATATTTCACAATATTGTTTTTATTATTGTATTCATCAAATAAATACAACCTTGCAAGTGGTTTCTTTCAAAAACACTGATAATATTACCATCCCCAAACTTTTGAATGGTACTAAGTTTATTATAGCCTACTTACAGTGATAGTTTTTGAAAAGTCTCTCATGAAGATCTACCATGTGACAACTGGAAATTGGGCACCAAACAAGTGCACTATGCCCTTTAAATTTGTGTAGTGAGTAATACTTTCTCCTGATTGAAAAGGCAAACAAAGTATACTCAAGAAGCAGATGTTTTTGATTGTTTTATTGTTTTATTGATAAATCACCAACTGTATGAAGACCTCAGATTCCATTAGATCTTTTATACAAACCACATTTGATCAAATATGAAGCATTTTCATCCATTTGATGGTTTTATTTAAATGTTGATTTAATAAAAATGGCATCTTTTCATGTTGCAGCTGTGTGGGAGTAACTTGGGAACACAGACTGTTTTTGAAACCAAGACATGGCACAACAAAAAGAGACATTAAATTTCCCACTCAATAATCCAATAAGGTAAACTCCTCACTTAAATTCTCTTAATAAATAGCTGTAAACATAGCTTACAAATTCATGTGTCATATTCAAACTACTGCCTTTTGATCCAGGATATTAGATTAACCAAGGTTATAGTCAGACTAGGCCTATGCTATGGAAATATGCAATTTTTGATCAAAAAGAACTGTTTATTTAATGCACAATTTTTATACATCTTTTTCATCAACATGTCTTCTTTGTGTGTGGATGCTTTATAAATTCAGGGTCAGGTTCAAGCAGTTAAAACCTTCTGACGTTATCCCTTCACCATGCCCATTAGAAGGTCTGGACCCTCGACGTCCCGGAGGTCTTTCAGCTGAAACTGATGATTTCTCTTTAGTTTCTTTTGGTGGCTGAGCCCTCTTCATCTTGACATCCTCATTGTCAAATGTACCCTGAAAAGACATTAGATTCCTTGCCACTGCAAAACTGCCTCTTTTCTGTCGGCCAGCCAAAGGCTTTACAGGGACACAGGTTGCTTCTAGAACAGGCATGTTCACAGCAACAGGGTGTTCAAGCAGAGACGTACCTTTGTCCAACCTCGCAGGTCGACTTGCAAGTCTGGGCAGCCGGGATAAGGAGAGGCGAGTGGTAGTTTTCAGATCAGACTCACATAAAGGTTCACTGACGTTTGTCTCTGCCATGCCCAATAAATGGTGAGGAGGTCTGGATCCTCGACGCTCTGGAGGTCTTTCACCTGAAACTGATGTCTTCTCTTCAGCTTCAGGTAAGAAGAAATGTCCAGCTGTCTTGCTTTGTCCAACTAGAGGTTTCACAGGAACACATGGTGCTTCTAGAACAGGCATGTTCACAGCAACAGGGTGTTCAAGCAGAGACGTACCTTTGTCCAACCTCACTGGTCGACTTGCAAATCTGGGCAGCCGGGATAAGGAGAGGTGAGTGGTAGTTTTCAGATCAGACTCACATAAAGGTTCACTGACGTTTGTCTCTGCCATTCCCATTAAATGGTGAGGAGGTCTGGACCCTCGACGTCCTGGAGGTCTTTCACCTGAAACTGATGTCTTCTCTTCAGCTTCAGGTAAGAAGAAATGTCCAGCTGTCTTGCTTTGTCCAACTAGAGGTTTCACAGGAACACATGGTGCTTCTAGAACAGGCATGTTCACAGCAACAGGGTGTCCAAGCACAGACGTACCTTTGTCCAACCTCGCAGGTCGACATGCAAATCTGGGCAGCCGGGATAAGGAGAGGCGAGTGGTAGTTTTCAGATCAGACTCACATAAAGATTCGCTGACGTTTGTCTCCGCCATGCCAATTAAATGATTAGCAGGTCTGGATCCTTGACGCCCCGGAGGTCTTTCACCTGAAACTGATGTCTTCTCTTCAGCTTCAGGCAAGACGAAATGTCCAGCTGACTTGCTTTGTCCAACTAGAGGTTTCACAGGAACACGGGTTGCTTCTAGAACAGGCATGTTCACAGCAACAGGGTGTCCAAGCACAGACGTACCTTTGTCCAACCTCGCAGGTCGACTTGCAAATCTGGGCAGCCGGGATAAGGAGATGCGAGTGGTAGTTTTCAGATCAGACTCACATGAAGATTCACAGACGTTTGTCTCTGCAATGCCCATTAAATGGTGAGGAGGTCTGGACCCTCGACGCCCTGGAGGTCTTTCACCTGCATGCAGTGACGTACGTTGGTCCCCCCTGGCAAGACTGGGCAGTGGGGGAAAAGAAAAGTGAGCTTTAGCTTTCAGATCAGACTCACTTGAAGGTTCTGTGACGTTTCTCTCTGCCACATCCATTATATAGATAGGAGGTCTTGGCCTGCAACTTCCTGGAGGACTTTCACCTGAAGCTGGCTTCTTCAGTCCAGTCTCAGGCAAGAAGGAAGGTCCAGAAGGTCTGCCCAAAATCCGTTTGCCTTTTAGGCATGGAATGGCCTGACTCTGGAGAGTATTTCGGTCTCTGCACCACATCTTGAAATACCGGAGTGAAGATTATCTCAACAACAACAACAAATCTGGCTTGAATGAGCGATAAACAAGCAGCAATCACAACAGTCAAATGCCAAATGAAGCTCTTTCCACCAGGATTCTTTGTAATGTGTAATGGCTATTATGATGTCATGAATGGAATGTTGGTCTGCTGAGTTCATTCTATTGGTGCTTAACTACTGATAAACAAATGTTATACAGTTACCAATCAGATCCTTTTGAATAAAAAGAAAGAATTTTATTACTACAACAATTGTTTTAACATGTTAATCGGTCATAAAATGTTATCCCTGCTGCAAAGAAAAGAATATAAAGTTAAACAAAAACATTTCCTGAGAGTTTTGCAGAAATTAGGTTTTGTCATTCAGGAAAAAAAATGTAGCTAGAAGAAATAAACAGGAAGAGCAGTTCACATAAATATGTATTTTACTTTGATGCTGCAGTGTAAAAATGAAGAAAGTAATGAGATTTTAATGCAGTGCCCATACTCTAATGCACTGTAAGTCATCGATAATCGTGGCTCACCTCATAAATGAAAGTATGGTACCCTCTAGAGGTGAAAGCCTATATAACAACTGATTTTAAAGAGCTAGTTCAGCCCAAACTGTGTATCCAAAATATAGGGTGAATTCAGGTAAAGTGGGCCGTTTGATTGTACTGTGCTCAATGGGTTTGCACTTTCAGAGCATAACAATGGTTCTTAATTAAAGAGACACTATTTGTCCAAAAGATAAAATGGTTTTGGTTGATGCAATATAAAACTGAGGGTTGTGGCAACACATCTAAGGAGGACTGTGTCATGGTGAAAGGTAGAAAACACTTTGACATAAGATTTCAATTTCTAAATTATAAGGTTACTCACTAAATGGAAACAAATATTATTGAGACAAGCCCTGCTGTTTTTGTTTCCACAGTTAACAGGGAATAAAATGCAAAGAACAACATTTTAAAAAATGTGTTAGTTTTCTTGTAAGGTGTATAAATATTGTTGGCCCATTTTTGCTAAATGTGTTAGATAAAGCAGGGCAGTGGGATTCAGGTAAAGTGGGTCAACCTTTAACCTTTAGTAGTATATTCAAATTCATTAAATAAATTGACATTCACTGGTTATTTTATAGTTGACATGTATTATTTACTTTTCTTAGAAAACAGAAATCAGGAAATTCAAGTCAGGAAATTCAAGTCAGACATGGAGGAAAGAAAATCGAGGCATGAAGTTCAATCTGTGGAGTGAAGAAAGGATAAGAGTAGAAGAATGTAGATGCAGAATATAAAGCGTTAAAATATGGACACAATTAAATCTACTTTAAAGTGTTTAGAGAACATAGACAAAAAAATTGCATATGGTTACCATTTTAAATATTCCTCTAATTAATTTTTTATACTATTTGTTATTTTTTTATAGTCACATTTTAAACATATTGTAGAGTTAATTTATCAGTATTCTAATTTGGAATATTCTGATATTCAGATTTAATCAATTTATTTTTGGAGTGCATCCTAAAATGTTTAACACTTTATATGAACTGTTTTCAAACTGAAATATTATAGCTGGACCTTAAAGTTAACAAAAGTAATAAAGAAAAGAAAAAAAACAGCTAGATATCTAAATTGCACGTTTTACAAAAAGTGACCCACTTTACCTGAATTCACCCTACTGTGTTTTTACTCACCCTTGTGTCGTTCAAACCTGTACTTTTTACTGGAAACGTGCATTTTTGAAGAATATCCAGATTCCAGACATCTATTTTTAATATAGTCTAACGAAGACTGATACTGTCAATTTCCAAAATGGCCAACAAAAATAAAAAAATAAACAAAATAAAATTATAAAGGTAGTCCACGTGACTCGTTCGTTGTAATACCATAGCTTTTTATCAACAGGTGAAATTTTAGTCACTAAAACTTTTTCCTTCTTTCTTGCTCTTCTTACTGCATTCGTAATTGTGAGCTTTGATTTGTGAATTAATCATTTGTTGTATTGTGAAATACTTTCATGAATCGGAACCAATTTACAAAACCGGTTGAAATAATTTGTTCTCGAATCTGACTATTCTGGATTCACAATTTCACAGCTTCACTGACCGGAATACATTGAATCTGTCTGTTTCTCACTATAAGTCAGTAATCTGGTCTTAACCCTTTAACTGCCCCACCAAGCAAAAGGCAATGGAAAAAAATTTTGTTTGCATTTTTTATCTCTTTATGTCACTAATAACCACACTCAATGTTTTTTTTTTTTTTTATATAAATCCTATAATTTTTTAAATATTGACCTCTACTCTGATATGTCACTTAATGGTAAAAGTACTGGAATTCATACTTATACTATGAAAATCTGAAAATATGAACTATAACACTAATTTATTTAAAATTATAATCCAAAAAATATTTTTGTATATTGAATCTTCTTCAATTATTGAAGTATGCCATAAAATATTTCAGGTTTTCATTTTATCACGGAAATTATGTTTTCTTGTTTCTATTAGACGTATACATGTAGTCGTTCAATAATGGTCTAACTGATGTCTAGTCTATTATTGGGCTATGGTTAGACGTCCATTAAATTGTCATTGACGGCCCAAATTCAGTCTTGTTTTAGTCTAGACCCATATTCACTGTCTATTAGACGTATACATGTAGTCGTTCAATAGTCGTCTAACTGATGTCTAGTCTATTCTTGGGCTATGGTTAGATGTCTATTAAATTTTCACTGACAGCCCAAATAGTCTAGACCCATATTCACTGTCTATTAGACGTATACATGTAGTCGTTCAATAATGGTCTAACGGATGTCTAGTCTATTCTTGGGCTATGGTTAGATGTCTATTAAATTTTCATTGACGGCCCAAATTCAGTCTTGTTTTAGTCTAGACCCATATTCACTGTCTATTAGACGTATACATGTAGTCGTTCAATAGTCGTCTAACTGATGTCTAGTCTATTCTTGGGCTATGGTTAGAAGTCTATTAAATTTTCACTGACAGCCCAAATTCAGTCTTGTTTTAGTTTAGACCCATATTCACTGTCTATTAGACGTATACATGTAGTCGTTCAATAGTCGTCTAACTGATGTCTAGTCTATTCTTGGGCTATGGTTAGATGTCTATTAAATTTTCACTGACAGCCCAAATTCAGTCTTGTTTTAGTCTAGACCCATATTCACTGTCTATTAGACGTATACATGTAGTCGTTCAATAATGCTCTAACTGATGTCTAGTCTATTTTTGGGCTTTAGTTAGACGTCTATTAAATTTTCACTGACAGCCCAAATTCAGTCTTGTTTTAGTCTAGACCCATATTCACTGTCTATTAGACGTATACATGTAGTCGTTCAATAATGGTCTAACTGATGTCTAGTCTATTCTTGGGCTATGGTTAGACGTCTATTAAATTTTCACTGACAGCCCAAATTCAGTCTTGTTTTAGTCTAGACCCATATTCACTGTCTATTAGATGTATACATGAAGTCGTTCAATAATGGTCTAACTGATGTCTAGTCTATTTTTGGGCTTTAGTTAGACATCTATTAAATTTTCACTGACAGCCCAAATTCAGTCTTGTTTTAGTCTAGACCCATATTCACTGTCTATTAGACGTATACATGTAGTCGTTCAATAGTCGTCTAACTGATGTCTAGTCTATTCTTGGGCTATGGTTAGACGTCTATTAAATTTTCACTGACAGCCCAAATTCAGTCTTGTTTTAGTCTAGACCCATATTCACTGTCTATTAGATGTATACATGTAGTCGTTCAATAATGGTCTAACTGATGTCTAGTCTATTCTTGGGCTATGGTTAGACGTCTATTAAATTTTCACTGACAGCCCAAATTCAGTCTTGTTTTAGTCTAGACCCACATTCACTGTCTATTAAACGTATACATGTAGTCGTTCAATAATGGTCTAACTGATGTCTATTCTTGGGCTATGGTTAGACGTCTAATAAATTTTCACTGACAGCCCAAATTCAGTCTTGTTTTAGTCTAGACCCATATTCACTGTCTATTAGACGTATACATGTAGTCGTTCAATAATGGTCTAACTGATGTCTAGTCTATTCTAGGGCTATGGTTAGACGTCTATTAAATTTTCATTGACAGCCCAAATAGTCTAGACCCATATTCACTGTCTATTAGACGTATACATGTAGTCGTTCAATAATGGTCTAACGGATGTCTAGTCTATTCTTGGGCTATGGTTAGATGTCTATTAAATTTTCATTGACGGCCCAAATTCAGTCTTGTTTTAGCCTAGACCCATATTC
The DNA here is from genome assembly GCF_049309525.1 of Garra rufa. NCBI lineage: Eukaryota > Metazoa > Chordata > Actinopteri > Cypriniformes > Cyprinidae > Garra > Garra rufa. The sequence continues at coordinate 12,383,453 of NC_133369.1, read as the reverse complement.
ACTGTCTATTAAACGTATACATGTAGTCGTTCAATAGTCGTCTAACTGATGTCTAGTCTATTCTTGGGCTATGGTTAGACGTCTATTAAATTTTCACTGACAGCCCAAATTCAGTCTTGTTTTAGTCTAGACCCACATTCACTGTCTATTAAACGTATACATGTAGTCGTTCAATAATGGTCTAACTGATGTCTATTCTTGGGCTATGGTTAGACGTCTATTAAATTTTCACTGACAGCCCAAATTCAGTCTTGTTTTAGTCTAGACCCATATTCACTGTCTATTAGACGTATACATGTTGTCACGTATCTGGTCTATCCTGTCATCATGAACTCTTGCACCACACTTCATGGACTTCATTCCCCACAAGCCACTGCACTAATCACTGCATTCACCTGCTCTCACTTTACTGATTACCGCTCACAGCTGCACCTCATCACACTGACTGCATTTAAGCTTCTCACACACACAGCCACTCTGCGAAGTCTTATTGTTCCGTATGGTCTGTATTTCCGAGCGTTTCTTCCCGTGTTTGTTTTCCCGTGTGTTTGATTCCTGGACTCCCTCCCGTGTTTGATTCTTGCTGCCACCTTTCTGCCTGTGTTTGACCACTCTTTGGATTATCCTCGTTGTTGTTGTTTGCCGGTGATTGACCCTGTCTGTTTACCACGCCTTCCAAATAAAGCCTGCATTTGGATCCGAACGTCTGTCTCTGACCCTCCCTTGTTACAGAAGACTTCGCCGCTACAAGGATCCAGCGGCTTTATTCATCAGCCGTTCACCATGAACCCAGGAGACCGTCTAGTTCGTCTTCGCCAGAACAACCGGCCTATTGAGGAGTATGTGGCTGACTTCTGCGAACTATGTCACCAGGTGGATTTCACTGTCATTTTTTTCAAGCACATTTTTTATTATGGACTGAACCAGGAGTTAAAACCCAGTATGCCTTTACACACCCCGCACTGGACACTTGAACGATACATAGACTATGCTCTCCTGCTGGCCGGTTCAACATTTACTGTTGGGACTGCGGATGAGGAGCCCCACAGTCCTACAGCACCCATATCACCAGAACTTTCACACATCCCATCTGTCATGCCTGGAACGGTTCGAGCCACATCTACCAAACCGCCCAAGTCTGCAAGCAAGATGGCTGCCACGCCAGAGTCTGCAAGCAAGATGGCTGCCACACCTGAGTCCCCGGCCAAGATGGCCGCCAAACCTGAGTCTGCACCTAAGATGGCTACCGTCAAATCAGAGTCTCCGCCGCCAGAGCGCCCTCCAGTGACTGCGCCGCCAGAGCGCCCTCCAGTGACCGCTCGCTCAGAGCCTGCTCTTCCAGAGTCTCCGCTGGAGACGCCCAGCCCTCCTGAATCTCCGCTGGGGTCGTCCAGTTCTCCAGAGCCCGCTCCTCAAGAGCGTTGTCCAGAGCCCGCTTCACAAGAGCGTCGTCCAGAGCCCGCTTCACAAGAGCGTCGTCCAGAGCCCGCTCCTCAAGACAGCCTTCCAGAGACTCCGCTGGTTCAGCCCAGTCTTCCAGAGCCTCCGTTGGTTCCATCCAGTCGTCCTGAGATTCCTGTCTGCCCGGTTCTGGTCACGGAGGCCATGCATGGACTGTGTGGGTTCCCACCCACCCTCCCTGCTGCTCCAGTCCCGCCACCTCTGTCTCCTGACAGTCCCTCTGCTCACCCACATCCCACCTTCGGTGCAGAGGACTTGCCGTGGGACTGCCAGTTTCCATCGATGTCCAGACTGAAGGATCCCTCACCATCACCTCCAGTCTCAGAGTCCTGGACTCCACCTCGGCCCTCCGACCCTGCGGCTCCACCCCGGCTCTGTGCTCCCTCGTCTCCGTTGTCGGCCGTCGGCCCACCAGCTCCTCCGGGCTCCATCGTCTCTCCGGCTCCGCCCCGGTCAGTCGTCGCCCCACCTTCGCCTCTGGACTCTACTCCTCCGGCTGCGCCTCGTCACTCCGTCCTGCCGGCTCTGTGGACCTCCTCCCTCCCGTGGGCACAGCCTCGATCCTCTGTCACTCCGGCTCCGCTGCGTACCTCCGGACCTCCATCTCCGCCGGGGTCGCCAGAGCCTTGGGTTCCGCCTTGGCCCTCCGGATCCTCTGTGTCGTCCAGGACCATCGACTCTCCGGTTCCGCCTCGGGCTCCACCGGCTCCACCTCCGTCGGTCGGCCCCATGCAGGAGCCTATCCTTCCTCCACCATGGCTTCTCCCTCCGTCGGCTCCGCCTCAGTTCGTGGTTCCAGTACCCCTACATGGACCTGGCCCTCCATCCCTCCCCCTGTTCCGCCTCCGCTCCACCACCCTCCAGGTTGTATTAGGTGGTTAGAGCGTCTGGAAGCCGCTCCTTGGGGAGGGGCTCTGTCACGTATCTGGTCTATCCTGTCATCATGAACTCTTGCACCACACTTCATGGACTTCATTCCCCACAAGCCACTGCACTAATCACTGCATTCACCTGCTCTCACTTTACTGATGAGACTTTAAGCTTCTCACACACACAGCCACTCTGCGAAGTCTTATTGTTCCGTATGGTCTGTATTTCCGAGCGTTTCTTCCCGTGTTTGTTTTCCCGTGTGTTTGATTCCTGGACTCCCTCCCGTGTTTGATTCTTGTTGCCAGCCCCGACCTTTCTGCCTGTGTTTGACCACTCTTTGGATTATCCTCGTTGTTGTTGTTTGCCGGTGATTGACCCTGTCTGTTTACCACGCCTTCCAAATAAAGCCTGCATTTGGATCCGAACGTCTGTCTCTGACCCTCCCTTGTTACACATGTAGTCGTTCAATAATGGTCTAACTGATGTCTAGTCTATTCTAGGGCTATGGTTAGACGTCTATTAAATTTTCACTGACAGCCCAAATAGTCTAGACCCATATTCACTGTCTATTAGACGTATACATGTAGTCGTTCAATAATGGTCTAACGGATGTCTAGTCTATTCTTGGGCTATGGTTAGATGTCTATTAAATTTTCATTGACGGCCCAAATTCAGTCTTGTTTTAGCCTAGACCCATATTCACTGTCTATTAAACGTATACATGTAGTCGTTCAATAGTCGTCTAACTGATGTCTTGTCTATTCTTGGGCTATGGTTAGACGTCTATTAAATTTTCATTGACGGCCCAAATTCAGTCTTGTTTTAGCCTAGACCCATATTCACTGTCTATTAAACGTATACATGTAGTCGTTCAATAGTCGTCTAACTGATGTCTTGTCTATTCTTGGACTATGGTTAGACGTCTATTACATTTTCATTGACGGCCCAAATTCAGTCTTGTTTTAGTCTAAACACGTATTCACTGTCTATTAGACATATACATGTAGTCGTTCAATAATGGTCTAACTTATGTCTAGTCTATTCTTGGGCTATGGTTAGACGTCTATTAAATTTCCATTGTCGCCCCAAATTCAGTCTTGTTTTAGCCTAGACCCATATTCACTGTCTATTAGACGTATACATGTAGTCGTTCAATAATGGTCTAACTGATGACTAGTCTATTCTTGGGCTATGGTTAGACGTCTATTAAATTTTCACTGACAGCCCAAATTAAGTCTTGTTTTAGCCTAGACCCATATTCACTGTCTATTAGACGTATACATGTAGTCGTTCAATAATGGTCTAACTGATGACTAGTCTATTCTTGGGCTATGGTTAGACGTCTATTAAATTTTCACTGACAGCCCAAATTAAGTCTTGTTTTAGTCTAGACCCATATTCACTGTCTATTAGACGTATACATGTAGTCGTTCAATAATGGTCTAACTGATGACTAGTCTATTCTTGGGCTATGGTTAGACGTCTAATAAATTTTCACTGACAGCCAAAATTCAGTCTTTTTTTAGCCTAGACCCATATTCACTGTCTATTAGACGTATACATGTAGTCGTTCAATAATGGTCTAACTGATGTCTACTCTATTCTTGGGCTATGGTTAGACGTCTATTAAATTTTCACTGACAGCCCAAATTCAGTTTTGTTTTAGTCTAGACCCATATTTACTGTCTATTAGACGTATACATGTAGTCGTTCAATAATGGTCTAACTGATGTCTAGTCTATTCTTGGGTTATGGCTAGATGTCTATTCAATTTTCACTGACAGCCCATATTCAGTTTTGTTTTAGTCTAGACCCATATTCACTGTCTATTAGATGTATACATGTAGTCGTTCAATAATGGTCTAACTGATGTCTAGTCTATTCTTGGGCTATGGTTAGACGTCCATTAAATTGTCATTGACGGCCCAAATTCAGTCTTGTTTTAGTCTAGACCCATATTCACTGTCTATTAGACGTATACATGTAGTCGTTCAATAGTCGTCTAACTGATGTCTAGTCTATTCTTGGGCTATGGTTAGACGTCTATTAAATTTTCACTGACAGCCCAAATTCAGTCTTGTTTTAGTCTAGACCCATATTCACTGTCTATTAGACGTATACATGTAGTCGTTCAATAATGGTCTAACTGATGTCTAGTCTATTCTAGGGCTATGGTTAGACGTCTATTAAATTTTCACTGACAGCCCAAATAGTCTAGACCCATATTCACTGTCTATTAGACGTATACATGTAGTCGTTCAATAATGGTCTAACGGATGTCTAGTCTATTCTTGGGCTATGGTTAGATGTCTATTAAATTTTCATTGACGGCCCAAATTCAGTCTTGTTTTAGCCTAGACCCATATTCACTGTCTATTAGACGTATACATGTAGTCGTTCAATAATGGTCTAACTGATGTCTAGTCTATTCTTGGACTATGGTTAGACATCTATTAAATTTTCATTGTCGCCCCAAATTCAGTCTTGTTTTAGCCTAGACCCATATTCACTGTCTATTAGATGTATACATGTAGTCGTTCAATAATGGTCTAACTGATGACTAGTCTATTCTTGGGCTATGGTTAGATGTCTATTAAATTTTCACTGACAGCCCAAATTCAGTCTTGTTTTAGTCTAGACCCATATTCACTGTCTATTAGACGGATACATGTAGTCGTTCAATAGTCGTCTAACTGATGTCTAGTCTACTCTTGGGCTATGGTTAGACGTCTATTAAATTTTCACTGACAGCCCAAATTAAGTCTTGTTTTAGTCTAGACCCATATTCACTGTCTATTAAACGTATACATGTAGTCGTTCAATAATGGTCTAACTGATGTCTATTCTTGGGCTATGGTTAGACGTCTAATAAATTTTCACTGACAGCCAAAATTCTGTCTTTTTTTAGCCTAGACCCATATTCACTGTCTATTAGACGTATACATGTAGTCATTCAATAATGGTCTAACTGATGTCTACTCTATTCTTGGGCTATGGTTAGACGTCTATTAAATTTTCACTGACAGCCCAAATTCAGTTTTGTTTTAGTCTAGACCCATATTTACTGTCTATTAGACGTATACATGTAGTCGTTCAATAATGGTCTACTGATGTCTAGTCTATTCTTGGGTTATGGCTAGATGTCTATTCAATTTTCACTGACAGCCCATATTCAGTTTTGTTTTAGTCTAGACCCATATTTACTGTCTATTAGACGTATACATGTAGTCGTTCAATAATGGTCTAACTGATGTCTACTCTATTCTTGGGTTATGGCTAGACGTCTATTCAATTTTCACTGACAGCCCATATTCAGTTTTTTTTTAGTCTAGACCCATATTCACTGTCTATTAGATGTATACATGTAGTCGTTCAATAATGGTCTAACTGATGTCTAGTCTATTCTTGGGTTATGGCTAGATGTCTATTCAATTTTCACTGACAGCCCATATTCAGTTTTGTTTTAGTCTAGACCCATATTTACTGTCTATTAGATGTATACATGTAGTCGTTCAATAATGGTCTAACTGATGTCTAGTCTATTCTTGGGTTATGGCTAGATGTCTATTCAATTTTCACTGACAGCCCATATTCAGTTTTGTTTTAGTCTAGACCCATATTTACTGTCTATTAGACGTATACATGTAGTCGTTCAATAATGGTCTAACTGATGTCTAGTCTATTCTTGGGCTATGGTTAGACGTCTATTAAATTTTCACTGACAGCCCAAATTCAGTCTTGTTTTAGCCTAGACCCATATTCACTGTTTAATACCAAAAAAAAAAAAGAACTCAAATAACTAAAAGTAACAAAACAAAAGACATTACATTCCTTCTGCATTAAAATAAATAAATAAGTAATAATAATAATAAAATAAAAAACAGCAAAAGATAATAATATAATGGCATTTTAGGCTTTTATGTTTCAAGAAACACGCCGGCAAGTGTGGCAGTGCAACAGAATTTTTGTTTCTAGATAAATGAACATTTCTTTGTAAACCAGCAATGTTGTGTAGTGTAAACCAACATTAGAAACAATCCTTCAAACAATATAAAAAACTAGTGATTGTAAAACTTTTCAGCAACATCTCTTGACAGTGAGAGTGCGCATTCTTTTACCATAGAAACTGTTGTAAAAAAACAAAACAAAACAAAAAAACAACAAACAAATAAATAACAATCTTAAAATTTGAATGTTAATACACCAGTATTTGTCATTTAAGAAGTATCTGCAACTGATCATTATGTTTTTCAAACATTAATTCTATGATTTCATTATATTTACTTAAAAAATATCCAAAAGTGGCAAAAAAGACATACTTAAGAAATGATCTAAGTATATTCATGAGGAAATAACAATAGCTGTGTCATATTCATAACTATGAATGGTCAGAAGTTTATATTTATCAGCAAATAGTCCATTCTGACTGCAGAAATGGATGATTTGAAAACATTAGCTTAGCATTTCTACCTTTACCATAAAGTGACAAATCAACCATTTATTGAGCACATTTTTGAAAAATTATTGAAAACATACTGAAGTTTTTTTTTTTGGCAACAAGCAACATAATTTTGTAAAGTTAGGGCTCCTACAGTGTAATATGTCAAAAAAATATGCTTAGCTTGCAAAATTTCACCAAAAACAGTTCACATGGCAGGAGTGATTTCTTTGATTCTGACATCCATGAGAGAAGAAGTGTTGAGAACTGCTGATTGACATAATGACATCTAGTGGATTCTTTTGGCATAACATAGCTCGACCAGATGGTAGAGATGGCTCAATCAGCTTAAGTTAAGTTAAGCCTGGGATACACTGTGCGATATTATCAATCGTTGCTCTTGGCTCTAGCTCAAACTGCACGACAGAATCGCAGGGTGTAAAAGTTCGCAGCTCACGATTTATGTTCTCACACTGTACGACCCGATGCTCTTATGCGATCTTACCGCTCACACTGTGCGTCCAATATCGCACGTCGGACTTGAAACAGAAGAAGAAGAACAACAAAAACACGGTAGTAGGATGCTGACAAGGAATGATGAGGGTCACCAGAGCAAAAAGCGCTCGATCTCGTGCCTTTCCGTGAGTTCGTGTAAGCGCATGGACTTTTTTTATCTTTTTTTTTTATGATGTTATTTGTATCTGAAGAATGTTCTTTTTTTATTATTATTTTTTTTATTGAACTTTTGAAATAACAGAACATGTTGCTTCCTTCTAGTGATGGGTCGTTCTTGAACGATTCGCTCATTTTGAACGAATCTTTAATGTGACTCGGGACAAACGAGTCGTCTCGGGGAGTGATTCGTTCAGTCGCGCATGCGCAACATCCTATTACTGGAATTAGTTCACCTGTTTTTAGAGTCGTTAGGCGAGGTGAGCGAACCATAGACTAAAGTAGACATAGACTTAAATCTAAGCCCTAGCCCGGCCCTGGTCCGAGACGCACAGGCTGTAGCCCGGCCCGTGTCCGACAGCTTATCAAAAATTTTGGCCCGAGTCCGACCCGAAGCCCGTCTTTTTTTCCGCCAAACAGCTTATACTGTTACAGCCATTAAAATAGACCAGATTTCGTATTTAATAGAAAGTTTATGTTTTTTCGTTTCGGTTTTTTTATCAGAACAATTTAGAGAAAAGTTTGGAGTTTTTTGTTTGTTTGTTTTTTAAATGTAAGTTAGTTTTTTAAGTGACATCGATATCCAAGCGGTATGTGGTCCACAGTGTGTTTACTCAATTTAACCATATATCAAATCAACACTTGACTAGTCTACAATGCAATTCACAGATATAAAACAAACATCAATATAGCAAAATGTTAGATTTAAAGTTTATTATCACCATCTCAGAACAAACCCAGCAAACATTTGGACGTGTAATGACCGTTGAAAAGACGTCCGTCCGACACGTCCCGTCATGGTTGAAAAATAGTTCCAAAATGGAAGTTGAACCGACGTCTTTTCTGGCCGTGAATTCCACGTCTTTTCTGGCCGTGAATTCCACGTCTCTTCTGACCGTGAATTCCACGTCTCTTCAGCGTCTTCTTCTGGATGTTTATGTGGTGTGTTTATGCACAAGTGTAGGCATATAAGCCTGCATATAAAATAATCATACACTAATTGTGTTAAATCGTAAACAGGCGATTTTGACGTTTACACATCTAAACTCACAAAGGTTCTAAAAAGGGCCAAAATCGGCCCAGTCATACCGAAACGTCTAGATAGAACACGTTATAATCATGTGTAGATCAAACAACACATTACTTTACTTATACATTTAAGTACTTAATATAATTAACTGCATCTGAAAATAAGGTTAAGGTTTGATACATGCAATTATTTATAATTTATAGTTATTACAGTAACTACATGTAACAAGGTCACTGTAAAATAAAGTGTTATATTATTAACATTTTAGTAGTTCATTACAAATGATCAAAGATAACGGGATGAACTAAAGTCACAATTTATTTATCACATTTATTTTATGGTTTTAATACAAATTCACCTGGGAAACAGGAAAAATTAACATGTTCATCACGAAACAAATTCAGTTTCATAACTAAATTTAAAGAATTGAGCTGTCACAAATATCTCCCACATCTTTTTCACCCGAAAACTTATTTTTTATAACCCCCACCCCCCGCTCTTCCTGGAGCATGTTTTAGATGTTCAGCCATAGCGCCATCAATTTCCTATTCCGTTGAATTGGGGTTCCACCTCTTCACAGCATCTGAGGGAAGAAAATATGAATGTAAAAAGCAAAAAGTTAAACAAGCACTTATTTTTAAAGTGTTTTTATCTATCAAACTAATAGTACAATGCAGTCGAACAAGACTTCTCCCATCCATTTCATGAACACATTAACCTGTGATATGAGTAACATGAGAACATTATATTTTAGTGGATTTCTCTGACACTCTACATGTCACAGTATTGAGAGCTTCTCTGAGATACCAAATGATTGAATGTTTCACCAGGACCACTCCCTCTCCTTAGTCTTCAAAAAGTCTAAAAGTAATGTAGTGACACTCTTATGGAAATAAGATGATTTGTAATTATTTAAATTTGTCTAATTTTTAAACTGTGTGTCATGAATCAACATCTCAGAAAAATGTTATGCATTTCAAAACAAAGTGACGACTTAATTCGTGATGCAGGATGTTGATTTCATACATGTCCACATATGAGAACACCGGGACTAAAACATGTTAATTATGCGTTTGGACATTTCTGATAAAAACAGGCCTTTTAAATAAGACACAAGGAACATACGATGTGTCACAAATTACCTTGTATTATATTATATAAAGGTGTAGCCTTGAATGTAGCCTTCTCCAGCTGGCCACCACCCTGCATGTTGAATTTTGCCATTAAGGCATTTGACATGATTCTGCGAAATAAACGATTCAGTCATAATATTAAAATGCATTGATCAGTATTACAAATTAGCAGTACTGTGCAGCTTGCCAATTGCATGCAGTGTTAAAACATACACTTTCACAACCACTCTCTATCATGTAATAAGTGCTCTATCCCTATCCAAAGTTTTTGTGACAAGTAATGACTCATTCATTTCTTACACTAACATTATGTTTTTATATCTTGTTTTAAGTCCTACGAACAACCTGATTTAGCACAGACATTACAACTTCAACACAAAAACAGGCAATTATATAAGTAGATATAGTGTGTGACAGAATTATAGTATTACCAAAGGTTGAGGTTATTATTGTGGATACTGTTACTATTGTCATTTTTTTCTGAAATACGACACAGCAAAACACACAAACAATGCTAGGTAAATACATACCTGTTCATACACAGTCTCTGACTGACATTCGGCCAACTCTGGACAGTTGCTGAACCTAAAAGTGACACCACAATCAAAATAATGTAATAATGTTTTGAAAACTCAAGAGCAAGCAAAACAAGCAAACAAAAACAATGGTATCAATATTGGCATTAGATTATCGATAAACAACTACTTGTACCTCTAATAAAAGATTTACAAACTGACTGTTTGCAAACTTTGCTTTAATGAATTGCCCATAAATGGCCTGCGTTTCAAACACCATATAATATTCCTTACTTGCTGATGGCATGGGGTAATTATCTGGTTCCACCTATTTGAAATTGTAAAACACCAAGGCAGGCTCCACTGTCCCCTCGGATTCTGAGCTGCTGTCCTCTTCCGCTAAGGCATCAACTCTTGCCTTTCGACATCTCCACTTTCTTTGATAGTCAGAGGACATGTTTAGCAAATCTGAAATTACAAAATACTTTTAAAGCACTTATTGAAGTCAGCCATGCTCAAATTAATTTACAGATTTCAGTGAATTATTCCTGAGCTCCTTCTACAGTTTTAACATATCACAGTCTTTCATTTCATTTATTTTCAGAAATAAACTTTCAGAATGCTACATCTGAGTAGTACTTTTTAATTTAATCTTTAAACATGTTTAATCAACCGATGTGCTCTTATGTGCTGCATGTCATTGATATCAAAGCACATATATACATTTAACTATTGTTTTTTTCCCTTTTATAGCTTGCCTAATAATAAAGAAATATATATGTGTGTGTGTTTGTGTGTGTCAATGCATATAGTATACTGAATATATAATTTTTAATATATCTCATACAAGTCATTAACACAAACACACTTTAACATTCTGTGATAATGCTTACACATAAAACAACAAATTGAGAAAACTTAAAAATATTCGAAAGCTGGCTACTTCAACTTTTAATTTTCATAAACTTTTTATTTTGCCACTGATGAGTTTCTTTTTAGGGTTAAAAAAGACCATAGCATTAAACATTACCTTTTAGCATACTAGCTAACTTTAGCCCAAGTTAATTTAACTTGACAGTGTGCTTATACTTGCTTTTGGTTCCTCCGAGTAAAACAAGTAAAATTAAAATACATTAATTAAATATCTCAAAATGTACTTACCCATCGGTGAATTTTTAATGATTTGTAAACTCAATAAACTCTCTCCTCGTGTACGTTACGGCTCACTCCTCTTCTTCTGGTGTTTTTGGCGATTTTGCCAAACCAGCATAAAAAGATGCATTACCGCCACCTATTGATCTGGAATTTTGAGTGTACAAACTGTCATATCTCGAGATAATCTGCTGTAGAGATACCATATCGGGAGATTTGTAACAACATCTTGGCAGCAGTTTTTGCATCCAGCTCAGACTTTAAATTGTGACTTTATGAATAACTTATGTATATAGCCTATATATATTTAATCATTAAAAACGAAATAATTAAATCATATTGTAATGTATGGGAAACTAGTGGAATAATGGGTAAATGCAGTGATTTCACACTTAACTACAATCAATTTGTGAATAGAATTTGACATAAAACAAGATGTAAAACAAATGGAAGTTTTTTAAATAAAGATTTCCGTGCTGGTTTGCATGGGTCTTAAACGTTTAAAGGACGTCAGTGGACGTCTATTAACAACCTCTTAAGAAACTACTTTGGGCACTTAAATTAATTACTGTAGTATGCCAATGTGAATGTGTATGTAAGCACAATTGCTTTTGCATATTTCATAAGGATTTTATAGAGGTTGACGATGGACTATAAATGCACGTGAAAAAGACGTCACCTGCTGGACGTCCTTTCACAACCGAATCACAACCGGGTATATTTTGAATTACACTCAGCTAAAAGTCAAAGTAACAACTTTACATGCAACCACATATAATTGTAGACATGTACAAATGCATCTGAAAGCATTTTTAAGAAATATTTTGTGTTAAATTTTTTTGCATATTTTGTCGTCCTACCGCGACTATTTTTGGCCAGGGACAGGACGTCGCCGTCGGACCAATGTTTGCTGGGAAGGCATTTCAAACAGGGCAGGCAGTTCTGCTGCGCAAAACCGGAACATACAAAGTCGCAGTGGTAAAGTAAACGAATATTGAACAAATATATAAAGAATAAATAATAATATAGAAAACTTAAAAAACACAACTTTACCACGTGGCTGAAAATCTCTCTGCGGTATGTGAGCACAGTGGAGCGGCAACAATTTCCCCCGCACTCCTTGCATTTAATAATCCAGCTCCACTCCTCTCTCACTGATGTCAGAAACACCGCTCCGCGTCAAAAAACAAAACAAAAAAAAAAAAAAAAAATTAAGTATGTTTGAAATGTAACAGTCCTGTTCATAAAATATAATAAAATAAAATAACAGGAGAGTTTCAAACATAGTGTGCAATATTTGTTCCGACCACAGCTAATAATTGTCAGCATTAAAAGAGTATTGCTGCTTTATCCAGTGCAAAGTTTGTAATGAAAATAATACGTTTTCGTCAGTTATTTTACCTACAGATCACATTATTTCTGATTTGAGTGATCCATCTCTATCAAGCTAAACAGCGGTGGTGGAGCGCTCTTGAAGAGAGTGAAAACCATGACGCTCCGACTTTTAAAAAAATCCGCTCCTTCCTCCATTCAAAATCACACCGCTCCACTCCGCGCTCCGCTCATACTCTGCTATGTGCGAGAAATCACTGGCGCTTCCGGGGACGCACGCATGAAATCATGAAATCACGCCCGATATATGTGCAAGTTATGACGTGAAAATTGGCCCGAAGCCCGGCCCTAGGGGCAAAAAAAAAAAAAAAATTCGGGCCCCGACGGGCTCGGACTCAAATGCAGGGCTCTAGACTAAAGACCCAGGCAAACAATGATTTAATATTTTCTGTTTCTTATAGCATTATAGTTTTGTTTTGTTTTGTTTTGTTTGAAGTGTGATTAACGTTTGTGTCAGCAGTAGATGTGTTAGGGAGGTTAAAGGCTAACATTTGAATTATATTTATTGTTAAAATGAACGAAATTACTCGAAAAAAGATTCGTTCATTTTGCTGAACGAGACTCAAAGGTCCGAGTCGGTAAAATGATCCGAACTTCCCATCACTACTTCCTTCACTTTCACTTTCGTGTTTGCACAGGCGCAGTGCCAGAGTTTTGGGGTAATCAGGTCGTAGACGCTCGTAGCATTGCTTCAACGGTGCGATACACTCACGAGGGCCGACCAGAATTTCAAACCAGTTTGATTTTCATCCGACCATACGATTGTCGATCGTGAGAGGGTAATCGCTTCTCGTTACCCTGTGTATACTACACGATGTGAGACGCACGAGTCAGCTGAAAATCGGCCCGATCCAAGAAATTCTCGCACGAGTGAAAAATCGTGGCAAAAAGGGTCAAAAATCGTACAGTGTATGCCCGGCTTTAGGTACTCCTCTTAATAAAATATAGTGACTCAAAATGTGCTCAACCATTTGGTCGAGCGGGCAGTTAAAGGGTTAAAAGGGACATTATTAACCCTAGGATTACTTTTTAGTGCAATGTTCATGTGTCATATTCAATCTACTGCCTTTTGATCCAGAATTTTAGATAAACCAAGGTTATAGTCAGACTAGGCCTATGCAATGGAAATATGCAATTTCTGATAAAAAATAACTGTTTATTTAATGCAAAATTTTTCATACATCTTTTTCAACAACATGTCTTCTTTGTGTGTGGATGATTTATAAATTCAGGGTGTGAGGTAAATCAGGTTCAAGCAGTTCAAACGTTTCCCTTCACCATGCCCATTAGAAGGTCTGGACCCTCGACGTCCCGGAGGTCTTTCACCTGAAACTGATGATTTCTCTTTAGTTTCTTTTGGTGGCTGAGCCCTCTTTATCTTGACATCCTCATTGTCAAATGTACCCTGAAAAGACATTAGATTCCTTGCCACAGCAACACTGCCTCTTTTCTGTTGGCCAGCCAAAGGCTTCACAGGAACACGGGTTGCTTCTAGAACAGGCATGTTCACAGCAACAGGGTGTTCAAGCAGAGACGTACCTTTGTCCAACTTCGCAGGTCGACTTGCAAAACTGGGCAGCCGGGGTAAGGAGAGGCGAGTGGTAGTTTTCAGATCAGACTCACATAAAGGTTCAATGACGTTTGTCTCTGCCATTCCCATTAAATGGTGAGGAGGTCTGAACCCTCGACGCCCCGGAGGTCTTTCACCTGAAACTGATGTCTTCTCTTCAGCTTCAGGTAAGAAGAAATGTCCAGCAGTCTTGCTTTGTCCAACTAGAGGTTTCACAGGAACACATGGTGCTTCTAGAACAGGCATGTTCACAGCAACAGGGTGTTCAAGCAGAGACGTACCTTTGTCCAGCCTCCCTGGTCGACTTGCAAAACTTGGCAGCCGGGGTAAGGAGAGGTGAGTGGTAGTTTTCAGATCAGACTCACATAAAGGTTCAATGACGTTTGTCTCTGCCATTCCCATTAAATGGTGAGGAGGTCTGGACCTTCGACGCCCTGGAGGTCTTTCACCTGAAACTGATGTCTTCTCTTCAGCTTCAGGTAAGACGAAATGTCCAGCAGTCTTGCTTTGTCCAACTAGAGGTTTCACAGGAACACGGGTTGCTTCTAGAACAGGCATGTTCACAGCAACAGGGTGTTCAAGCAGAGACGTACCTTTGTCCAACCTCGCAGGTCGACTTGCAAAACTGGGCAGCCAGGGTAAGGAGAGGTGAGTGTTACTTTTCGGATCAGACTCACATAAAGATTCACTGACGTTTGTCTCTGCAATGCCCATTAAATGGTTAGGAGGTCTGGACCCTCGACGCCCTGGAGGTCTTTCACCTGCATGCAGAGACGTACGTTGGTCCCCTCTTGCAAGACTGGGCAGTGGGGGAACAGAAAAGTGAGCTTTAGCTTTCAGATCAGACTCACTTGAAGGTTCTGTGACGTTTCTCTCTGCCACATCCATTATATAGATAGGAGGTCTTGGCCTGCAACTTCCTGGAGGACTTTCACCTGAAGCTGGCTTCTTCAGTCCAGTCTCAGGCAAGAAGGAAGATCCAGAAGGTCTGCTGAAAATCCGTTTGCCTTTTAGGCAAGGAATGGCCTGACTCTGGAGAGTATTTCGGTCTCTGCACCACATCTTGAAAGTGAAGATTATCTCAACAACAACAACAAATCTGGCTTGAATGAGCGATAAACAAGCAGCAATCACAACAGTCAAATGCCAAATGAAGCTCTTTCCACCAGGATTCTTTGTAATGTGTAATGGCTATTATGATGTCATGAATGGATTGTTGGTCTGCTGAGTTCATTCTATTGGTGCTTAACTACTGATAAACAAATGTTATTTACCAATCAGATCCTTTTGAATAAAAATGTAAGATTTTTATTACTACAAGAAGAATTTTTTAAATAATGTTTTTTAATCATGCAATGCATGCATTCCTTTGCACATTAATTACGTTTTATCATGTTAATCGGTCATAAAATGTTATCCCCGCTGCAAAGAAAAGAATATAAAGTTTTATAAAAGAGTTTTGCAGAAATTAAAGATGTTTTGTCATTCAGGAAAATAAACAGGAGTAACAGTTCACATAAATATGTATTTTACTTTAAGAAATTGATGAGATTTTAATGCAGTGCCCATACTCTATTATAATGCACAGTAAGTCATCGATAATCGTGGTTCTCCTCGTAAATAAAAGTATGGTACCCTCTAGAGGTGAAAGCCTATATTACGACTGATTTTAAAGGGCTACTTCAGCATACAAGTATCCAAAATATAGGGTGAATTCAGGTAAAGTGGGCCGTTTGATTGTACTGTGCTCAATGGGTTTGCACTTTCAGAGCATAAAAATGGTTCTTAATTAAAGAGACACTATTTCTCCAAAGGTTTCTCTAAATTGGTCTTGGTTGACGCAATATAAAACTGGGGGTTGTGGCAACACATCTAAGGAGGACTGTGTCATGGTGAAAGGTAGAAAACACTTTGACATAAGATTTCAATTTCTAAATTATAAGGTTGCTCACTAAATGGAAACAAATATTATTGAGACAGGCCCTGCTGTTTTTGTTTCCACAGTTAACAGGGAATAAAATGCAAAGAACGACATTTTTTAAAAATGTGTTAGTTTTCTTGGTAGGTGTTTAAATATTGTTGGCCCATTTTTGCTGAATGTGTTAGATAAAGTGGGGCAGTGGGTTCAGGTAAAGTGGGTCGACCTTTAACCTTTAGTAAGTATACTCAAATTCATTAAATAAATTGACATTCACTGGTTATTTTATAGTTGACATGTATTATTTACTTTTCTTACAAAACAGAAATCAGGAAATTCAAGTCAGGAAATTCAAGTCAGACATGGAGGAAAGAAAATCGAGGCATGAAGTTCAATCTGTGGAGTGAAGAAAGGATAAGAGTAGAAGAATGTAGATGCAGAATATAAAGCGTTAAAATATGGACACAATTAAATCTACTTTAAAGTGTTTAGAGAACATAGACAAAAAAAATTGCATATGGTTACCATTTTAAATATTCCTCTAATTAATTTTTTATACTATTTGTTATTTTTTTATAGTCACATTTTAAACATATTGTAGAGTTAATTTATCAGTATTCTAATTTGGAATATTCTGATATTCAGATTTAATCAAAAAAATTTTGGAGTGCATCCTAAAATGTTTAACACTTTATATGAACTGTTTTCAAACTGAAATATTATAGCTGGACCTTAAAGTTAACAAAAGTAATAAAGAAAAGAAAAAAACAGCTAGATATCTAAATTTCACATTTTACAAAAAGTGACCCACTTAACCTGAATTCACCCTACTGTGTATTTACTCTCCCTTGTGTCGTTCAAACCTGTACTTTTTACTGGAAACGTGCATTTTTGAAGAATATCCAGACATCTATTTTTAATATAGTCTAACGAAGACTGATACTGTCAATTTCCAAAATGGCCAACAAAAATAAAAAAATAAACAAAATAAAATTATAAAGGTAGTCCACGTGACTCGTTCGTTGTAATACCATAGCTTTTTATCAACAGGTGAAATTTTAGTCACTAAAACTTTTTCCTTCTTTCTTGCTCTTCTTACTGCATTCGTAATTGTGAGCTTTGATTTGTGAATTAATCATTTGTTGTATTGTGAAATACTTTCATGAATCGGAACCAATTTACAAAACCGGTTGAAATAATTTGTTCTCGAATCTGACTATTCTGGATTCACGATTTCAGCTTCACTGACCGGAATACATTGAATTCTGTCTGTTTCTCACTATAAGTTAGTAATATGGTCTTAAAAGGGACATTATTAACCCTAGGATTACT
This sequence comes from Garra rufa, assembly GCF_049309525.1. NCBI lineage: Eukaryota > Metazoa > Chordata > Actinopteri > Cypriniformes > Cyprinidae > Garra > Garra rufa. The sequence continues at coordinate 12,365,970 of NC_133369.1, read as the reverse complement.
TTTTAGTGCAATGTTCATGTGTCACATTCAATATACTGCCTTTTGATCCAGAATTTTAGATTAACCAAGGTTATAGTCAGACTAGGCCTATGCAATGGAAATATGCAATTTTTGATAAAAAATAACTGTTTATTTAATGCAAAATTTTTCATACATCTTTTTCATCAACATGTCTTGTTTGTGTGTGGATGATTTATAAATTCAGGGTGTGAGGTAAATCAGGTTCAAGCAGTTCAAACGTTTCCCTTCACCATGCCCATTAGAAGGTCTGGACCCTCGACGTCCCGGAGGTCTTTCACCTGAAACTGATGATTTCTCTTTAGTTTCTTTTGGTGGCTGAGCCCTCTTCATCTTGACATCCTCATTGTCAAATGTACCCTGAAAAGACATTAGATTCCTTGCCACAGCAACACTGCCTCTATTCTGTCGGCCAACCAAAGGCTTCACAGGAACACGGGTTGCTTCTAGAACAGGCATGTTCACAGCAACAGGGTGTTCAAGCAGAGACGTATCTTTGTCCAACCTCGCAGGTCGACTTGAAAAACTGGGCAGCCGGGGTAAGGAGAGGCGAGTGGTAGTTTTCAGATCGGACTCACATAAAGGTTCAATGACGTTTGTCTCTGCCATTCCCATTAAATGGTGAGGAGGTCTGAACCCTCGACGCCCCGGAGGTCTTTCACCTGAAACTGATGTCTTCTCTTCAGCTTCAGGTAAGAAGAAATGTCCAGCTGTCTTGCTTTGTCCAACTAGAGGTTTCACAGGAACACGGGTTGCTTCTAGAACAGGCATGTTCACAGCAACAGGGTGTTCAAGCAGAGACGTACCTTTGTCCAACCTCACTGGTCGACTTGCAAAACTTGGCAGCCGTGGTAAGGAGAGGTGAGTGGTAGTTTTCAGATCAGACTCACATAAAGGTTCAATGACGTTTGTCTCTGCCATTCCCATTAAATGGTGAGGAGGTCTGGACTCTCGACGCCCCAGAGGTCTTTCACCTGAAACTGATGTCTTCTCTTCAGCTTCAGGCAAGACGAAATGTCCAGCTGACTTGTTCTGTCCAACTAGAGGTTTCAGAGGAACACGGGTTGCTTCTAGAACAGGCATGTTCACAGCAACAGGGTGTTCAAGCAGAGACGTACCTTTGTCCAACTTCACTGGTCGACTTGCAAAACTGGGCAGCCGGGGTAAGGAGAGGTGAGTGGTACATTTCGGATCAGACTCACATAAAGATTCACTGACGTTTATCTCTGCAATGCCCATTAAATGGTGAGGAGGTCTGGACCCTCGACGTCCTGGAGGTCTTTCACCTGAAACTGATGTCTTCTCTTCAGCTTCAGGCAAGAAGAAATGTCCAGCAGTCTTGCTTTGTCCAACTAGAGGTTTCACAGGAACACGGGTTGCTTCTAGAACAGGCATGTTCACAGCAACAGGGTGTCCAAGCACAGACGTACCTTTGTCCAACCTCGCAGGTCGACTTGCAAAACTTGGCAGCCAGGGTAAGGAGAGGTGAGTGTTACTTTTCGGATCAGACTCACATAAAGATTCACTGACGTTTGTCTCTGCAATGCCCATTAAATGGTTAGGAGGTCTGGACCCTCGACGCCCTGGAGGTCTTTCACCTGCATGCAGAGACGTACGTTGGTCCCCTCTTGCAAGACTGGGCAGTGGGTGAACAGAAAAGTGAGCTTTAGCTTTCAGATCAGACTCACTTGAAGGTTCTGTGACGTTTCTCTCTGCCACATCCATTATATAGATAGGAGGTCTTGGCCTGCAACTTCCTGGAGTACTTTCACCTGAAGCTGGCTTCTTCAGTCCAGTCTCAGGCAAGAAGGAAGATCCAGAAGGTCTGCTGAAAATCCGTTTGCCTTTTAGGCATGGAATGACCTGACTCTGGAGAGTATTTCGGTCTCTGCACCACATCTTGAAATAGCGGAGTGAAGATTATCTCAACAACAACAACAAATCTGGCTTGAATGAGCGATAAACAAGCAGCAATCACAACAGTCAAATGCCAAATGAAGCTCTTTCCACCAGGATTCTTTGTAATGTGTAATGGCTATTATGATGTCATGAATGGAATGTTGGTCTGCTGAGTTCATTCTATTGGTGCTTAACTACTGATAAACAAATGTTATACAGTTACCAATCAGATCCTTTTGAATAAAAATGTAAGGTTTTTATTACTACAAGAAGAATTTTTTATATGTTTTTTAATCATGCAATGCATGCATTCCTTTGCACATTAATTACGTTTTATCATGTTAATCGGTCATAAAATGTTATCCCCGCTGCAGAAAAAAGAATATAAAGTTTTATAAAAGAGTTTTGCAGAAATTAAAGATGTTTTGTCATTCAGGAAAATAAACAGGAGTAACAGTTCACATAAATATGTATTTTACTTTAAGAAATTGATGAGATTTTAATGCAGTGCCCATACTCTATTATAATGCACAGTAAATCATCGATAATCGTGGTTCTCCTCGTAAATAAAAGTATGGTACCCTCTAGAGGTGAAAGCCTATATTACAACTGATTTTAAAGGGCTACTTCAGCATACAAGTATCCAAAATATAGGGTGAATTCAGGTAAAGTGGGCCGTTTGATTGTACTGTGCTCAATGGGTTTGCACTTTCAGAGCATAAAAATGGTTCTTAATTAAGGAGACACTATTTCTCCAAAGGTTTCTCTAAATTGGTCTTGGTTGACGCAATATGAAACTGGGGGTTGTGGCAACACATCTAAGGAGGACTGTGTCATGGTGAAAGGTAGAATACACTTTGACATAAGATTTCAATTTCTAAATTATAAGGTTGCTCACTAAATGGAAACAAATATTATTGAGACAGGCCCTGCTGTTTTTGTTTCCACAGTTAACAGGGAATAAAATGCAAAGAACGACATTTTTTAAAAATGTGTTAGTTTTCTTGGTAGGTGTTTAAATATTGTTGGCCCATTTTTGCTGAATGTGTTAGATAAAGTGGGGCAGTGGGTTCAGGTAAAGTGGGTCGACCTTTAACCTTTAGTAAGTATACTCAAATTCATTAAATAAATTGACATTCACTGGTTATTCTATAGTCGACTAGTTGACATGTATTATTTACTTTTTTAGAAAACTGAAATTAGTCAGGAAATTCAAGTCAGACATGAAAGATAGGAAAGAGAATAGAAAGAAAGTCGAGGCATGAAGTTCAATCTGTGGAGTGAAGAAAGGATGAGATTAGAAAAATGTAGATGCAAAATATAAAGCTTTAAAATATAGACACACTTAAAGTTGCTTTAAAGTGTTTAGAGAGCATAGACAAAAAAAAAAAAAAAAAAAAAAAAAAAAAAAAAACATTTTTACATATGGTTACCATTTTAAATGTTTTAGACTATTTTAAACATTTTTTAATTCTATCAATATTCTGATTTCTGAATATTCTGATAATCCCATACCTGATATTCTGATATTATTCATTATTATTCTGATAATATTCAAATTTAATGTCAACACAACATGTTCTTTCAGCTGTTTGGAATTTCGCACATGAATTGGGATTTACACATTTTACACGTTTATTTTACTCTTGAGCTGTAGGTTATATATTTTTGGATTTGTTAAATATGTTTGTCTGATAATGTGCTAATAAATCGTGTTTTTAATTAAGATGCAGAATATTTTTTGATAAATAAGAGATGGCCCACTTTACCAGAAATCCTTTTTTTTTTTTTTGGAGTGCATCTTAAAATGTTTAACACTTTCATACTGTCATTCAAACCTGTACTTTTTACTTGTACAGAACATGTGCATTTTTGAAGAATATCCAGACCGCTCTGTTTAATATAGCCTAACGAAGACTAATACCGTCAATCTCCAAAATGACCAAAAATAAATAAATAAATAAATAAATAAACAAACAAAATAAAACTATAAAGAGTCCACGTGACTTGTCCGTTGTAATACAGCTTTTTTATCAAGATGAAATTTCAGTAACTAAAACTTTTTCCTTCTTTCTTGCTCCTCTTACTGCATTTGTAATTGTGAGCTTTGATTTGTGAATGAATCATTTCATGTGAAATATGAATCATATGAATATGAATTTTCATGAATTGGAACCAATTTACAAAACCGGTTAAAATAATTTGTTCTCGAATCTGACTATTCTGGAATCTCGATTTCACAGCTTCACTGACTGGAATACGTGGAATCTGTCTGTTTCTCACTATAAGTAATATGGCTTTAAAAGGGACATTATAAACCTTAAGATTTCTTAACGTGCATATTAGCGCAATGCGTTCACATTCACTATATTGAAACATAGCGCACATGTTGTATGGACCACTAATTTTTAAAGATGGACAGGCCAGTGTTAAATATAGTCACATCACATTTTTCCCATATGACATTCAATAGCATTTTGGAAATATAACAATGTAAATGGGTGTGTTTATGTTTATGTGTGTGTGTGTGTGTGTGTGTGTGTGTACCTGGTATTCATCATGTTGTGGGGACCAAATGTCCCCACAAGGATAGGAATACCAGTAGATTTTGACCTTGTGGGGACACTTCTCAGGTCCCCATGAGGAAACAGGCTTATAAATCATGCACAATGAGTTTTTTTGAGGAAGTAAAAGTGTGCACAATCTCCTGTGAGGGCTAGGTTTAGGTGTAGGGTAGGTGTAGGGCCATAGAAAGTACGGTTTGTACAGTATAAAAACCATTACGCCTATGGAATGTCCCCATAAAACATGTAAACCCAACGTGTGTGTGTGTGTGTGTGTGTGTGTGTGTGTGTGTGTGTGTGTGTGTGTGTGTGAAAGAGATGGATTCAAGGTCGTGCTGATTAATATTAATGTGATGACATTGCTCTCAGTTTCGAGACTCTAGAATAATCTGTTCTCGAATAATCCCACCCTCATGTACTCTCTACCGAATACCTCAGAAAAGACGCGTCTTGCATCACGTTGCCTCACGTTTCAGCTCTATACGATCTTGCGCATCCGAAACACCGTGAATGAACGTAAATGTCGACAAACCACCTATTTACGTTGCCATAACGACTTGAAAATTTAACCCCCAGACATCTTGCTTTCCATCCATTCCACTACTGCAATGCATCAGTCTGCATATTCCTCCCCCATCTCTGCTCCCTCCCAGTCCCTCCTCGCCTATCCCAAACGCAGCATCCTTCTCTACAGCGTGAGATATCGCCCATGAACGCACCACGTTATGGCTTAACGCGTGGTGCTCCCGGGATTCTTTTGTGCATATACAAATTTATACCGAACATTTATCAGGGAACGGCAGCACAATTTGGTTAATTTCCGTGACCCACAAATAAACAACACCGGTGACCGAGGGAATGATTTAACGGCGCGGGAGAATCGACTTCATCCACAGAGAAGCCGTTTTTGGGGATTGTAACCAACTGAATGAAGACAAACGTGGGAAAGAAACGTTTTATTGACTAAATACGAGTGGTAATCGGTAACGGTAGGCTGAGAAATATTCAAAACACAAAACGAGCGTCCTGAGGTCACGTTTATTATTGTTGACAGGGGAAATACCGTCGACGTTGTTATAGTTATAGTATTTTATCAGTCGTTAATAGGAAACTTATTATTGTTTAAAAATATAGGGAATGTAGTTGAAATTATCTTTAAATCATTGAAATGTAACGCAGACGCATGAATGAGGTATTATTAGCTAATTTTAGTGATTATTATTCGCTGTTAGACGTATGCCTTGATGTTTGACAGTTGGAAATTACAGACGCTTTAGCAAAATAACAGATGGCATGAGCCATAACTACATCCGGTCATAGTAAACACTTACTGCATGTGTTAGCAACTTCATATGCATTTATTTAAATGAGACAAAGACCAACATTAAATAGCCTACAGTATTTACGTTCATTACATTGGTAGCCTGCTAAACATACAGTTGTTATTTTATGTACATTTTCTGGCTACAAGCCTTGAAACTGACTCTGAGAAATATATCTTCACATTCACACATTAGCATATGCAATAACTCACTAAATACATGAGCAATAAGTATCATTTAGAGTAGAAGGGGATGTCTGAATGTATGTTTGCATGAAGCCAAAGACACAGAATCATTAACAAGATTTATTTTCCATTCTCACTGTGGCAAACATTGCGTCACTTAAAATTGTTTTTTTCTCAGGTTAAATCAGCCAAACGATGTTTAACATAAACATATAAAAAAATCCATAATGTACTTGTCTTCCATTACCTGCATGGATTTCTCATTCTAAAATAATCACAGACCTCAGCTCGAAGTCTTCCACTGTCAAGAAAACATCGCTGTTTAGCGAATGTATCACTATATATATTTTAGAAATCAGATTAGAGTATTTTATCACTAAAAGTATATTAATATTCATTATTAAGAAAAGTACTTTACATATAATTAGGTCAAGAGGAACAGTCACCGACTGAAACTTGAGTCTGCCATCTCAGCTCTTTTTTCTTTCATGGAGTAACTGGATACTCTGTTGCCTGGACTTATTGAAGCGATCGCCTGCACAGAGGGCGTCACACCTCTCGGACTCCCTCACTGGACTTCCTTGCTCCTCATCACAACACTCATCTCCCTTCAGACTAGGAGGACAGGAGGAAACACCATTGGGGTCTAAACTAAGAGTGAAGCCCACCATCATCTCCCTGTTTTCTGTACTCATCTGTTCTCAGATCCAGAGGACGTATTTCTTTTGCAGAGATCCTGGACTACTTGCAGAGACCTCTTGCTCTGCAGTTTGAGCCTGTGTTTTGTGTGCGTGTGTTTGTGTGTGTGTGAAATAACAGAGACACGACTCCGAAAGCAACGCCTATCATCTGTGAAGATGTCTGCACTGCAGCTCCTGTGGTTCCCTGTGCTGTTGTGTTTAACACACGGTAAGTCACTTAAGCGCACCATGGAACATTGGAGACACATTTCAAGCCTCACAACCTTTGTCTCTGTCTGTCATTCAGGCCATGACAAAGCTGTAGGTACCGGTATAGCAGAAATCAACTGTCAAGATAAAATGTATCTGTTGTGTTTTGGATATAGATGGATAGATAGACAGATTTTAATATATATTGCATAGATATAGCAAATATATACACTATAATAATAAACTATCAATTGAAATTTTTACATACAGCTGAAGTCAAAAGTTTACATACACCTTGCAGAATCTGCAAAATATTAATTATTTTACCAAAATAAGAGGGATCATACAAATGCATGTTCGTTTTTATTTAGTACTGACATAAATAAGGAAAAATCATGCATTAAGAGCTGGGGGTGAAAACTTTTTAAATTTGAAGATCAGGGTAAATTTAACTTATTTTGTGTTTTGGGAAACATGTAAGTATCTTCTGTAGTTTCTGAAGGAAAGCACTAAATGGAAAAAACAAGATATTTAGGCAAAATAAGAAAAATGCACACATCTCTATTCTGTTCAAAAGTTTTCACCCTCTGGCTCTAAATGCCTTGTTTTTCCTTTAGGAGCATCAGTGAGCTTTTAAACTTTCTGTAATATTTGCATGTGAGTCCCTCAGCTCTCCTCAGTGAGAAAAGATGGATCTCAAAATCATACACTCATTGTTGGAAAGGGTTGAAATACACAAAAATGCTGTAAAACCACAGAATTTGTGGGACCTAAACGATTTGAAGAACAGCAGACAGATTATTTGTTCAGGACAAACAAAGGACTCATGAACAACTATCACTAAACAAAAAACACAGCTGTGGATCATGCAGGTAACAACACAGTATTAAGAATCAAGCGTTTGTAAACTTTTGAACAGGGTCGTTTTTTTATAAATTCAACTATTGTTTTCTCTTGTGGACTATTTTATGTGTGAAATATCTTATTCAGGTCAGCACTAAATAAAAAATAAAATGCATTTTGTATTGTCCCTCTTATTTTGGTAAAATAGTTAACAGTTTGCACATTCTGCAAGGTAAACTTTTGACTTCAACTTTACATGCATACATATAAATACACACACACATTTTATTCTTTTTATTACTATTATTCACTTTTCCCCCCCATAATGTTACATTTTTAATTTTATATTTCAATTATTTTTATATAATTAATATATATATATATATATATATATATATATATATATATATTATAGTGTGTGTGTGTGTGTGTGTATATATAATTACATATTTATTATATATAAAAATACTAGAATTATTACTTTATCATTATTATTATTATTATTACAAGAAGTAGCATTTGTGTTGAGTTATTTTATACTCTATTTAAAAAAAATCTTGCAGCTGAAGTGACATTAATTTCTTCATGGCAATGTTTTTTTTTTTTTTTGGCTTGGTGACCCGATCAGAGCAATTTAGCACCTGTTCAGTAGTGGTATGTCTTTGCATGTGTTTATTTAGTCTTAAATCACAGTGGGTGTGTTTATAGGTTTTGGGGTTCCCACACTGCTGAGTAAAACCCCAAACCAGCTGTCACCATTTGTAGACGCGTGTTAATGCTAAAATGGAGCCGTGTGCAATTGGGGTGGTCCAGACAGCAATATAGCTGTTCCCCAGAGCTTGGTTGCTTCTGTCACAAGCTGTTATTATCTTCTAGTTGCTTGTGAATGCTTTGTTTTGTATTGGTTCTGTAGTGGGTGTCCAAAATATGTGGCTGTCAGCGCTCACGCATTGCCTGAATATCTTTCATCTGTGACCAAAAGAAGGCCAGTGATGGAAATAAATCGCTCTCCGGGGAACAGGTGTTGTCAGTTATGCCTCAGCGTTAGATGTCCTAGTTTGCGCAGTGGGGATTTATATCCGTCCTCATGTCGTGTGTGTCGGGACGCCTATTATGAGGATATCTGTGTTTCCTGTACTAGTGGCAGGTTATGTAAACCACCAGCTATCAGCTGCTTAAATGTTACACTTGTTTGTTGAATCAATGCATTTAAATGTATCACCTTGCAAGTGATATATTAATTGTAAATTTAATCTTTATGCATAATGAACTGCTTTGTTGCAGTAATTTATTCATTTACATTAATATTTAAAATATCAAGCAGACTATTTTATCCAGAGCAACTCACAAATATGATAATAGCTTATTTTATATTAATAGCGGTTGTATTGCATTGATAATATCTATCTATCAAAATGTAATATTTCCTTAATGCTTGATGTTACGTATCATGCCTTAAGGACGGAGTACAAATATTGGAGCAGAAGGTTAAAATTAGAAGATGTGAAAGCTCAAAAGGAGAATTGTTACACAACTGTTTGTGTAACACCTTTTTGGTACAGTAAGTCATCTCTCAGGATTCTTTAAAGGGCTTTAAGAAATGTATTTAGAGGAGATGAAAGAGAGGAGTGAGTATGGGCAGATGGATAAACCATGTGTGAGAATGAAAGCGTGAGAGACAGAAAGAAAGTGCCCTGTGGTTGCCTTGGGTTATACAGTCTCAGAATATCCAAGCCACAGTATTTGATTGAACAGAATTGCTGCACGATTAGGGCTGGTGTAAATTGCTTCTGGAATTGAATGACAATGTCACCATTTAATGGCATCAAGCATGTTTTACAGCAACATTCCCCCTAGAGCATCCTGAGGTTAAATGCTTTTCAAGGACACAATGGTGATGGCTTATCATGACCTTCTGCTTGTCATTGCTGAGCCTTAAAGGAACAGTCAACCCAAAGTGGAAAATTCTGTCATTATTGTTATAAGGAATATTTGTAAGGGCTGTTTCGGGACCATGTCAGTGATGCTCCAAATAGGACAGAAAATACTAAAATAAAGCAATCGTATCCACCTTATTTTTCCCATAAGAGCGGGTGCAGCCATTTATAAATTTATGGTGTCTGGTTTTCAGTCTCATCCACGTCCAGCTATTTTTAGCCGTACAAAACAGCTAGTTTTGCTGCTTGGTATTGCAAACTGTTGTGTTTACTTACTTCTGCATTGAAAAATAAGGTGGACAGACTAAAATGTAAGACTTTATGCACTAGGTGAATATGCAGAATGGAGATTGAAATTATAAAGCTCAGACAGAGAAGAATACCAATAAGTACAACACAAACTTCAATCTGGTCCTTACAATTCAACGGCTTCAAAAGACATGAAATATGGCTATATCTCTTTGTTATATTCATTACTGTTGTTGTTTTTTAAAGAAATTAATACTTTTACTCAGCAAGATGCATTAAATGTATTAAAATTGCATAAATAATACATTTTTATTTACACAAAACAGTATCTAATTTTAATATTGGTCATTTATTGTTTATGAATTTATATAATTGCTACAAAATTTCTATTTCAAATGCTGTTGAACTTTCTATTAATTAAATAATCCTAAAATATACAGTACAGACCAAAAGTCTGGACACACCTTCTCATTCAAAGAGTTTCTTTATTTTCATGACTATGAAAATTGTAGATTCACACTGAAGGCATCAAAACTATGAATTAACACATGTGGAATTATATACATAAAAAAGTGTGAAACAACTGAAAATATGTCATATTCTAGGTTCTTCAAAGTAGCCACATTTTGCTTTGATAACTGCTTTGCACACTCTTGGCATTCTCTTGATGAGCTTCAAGAGGTAGTCACCTGAAATGGTCTTCCAACAGTCTTGAAGAAGTTCCCAGAGATGCTTAGCACTTGTTGGCCCTTTTGCCTTCACTCTGCGGTCCAGCTCACCCCAAACCATCTCGATTGGGTTCAGGTCCGGTGACTGTGGAGGCCAGGTCATCTGGCGCAGCACCCCATCATTCTCCTTCTTGGTCAAATAGCCCTTACACAGCCTGGAGGTGTGTTGGGGTCATTGTCCTGTTGAAAAATAAATGATGGTCCAACTAAACGCAAACCGGATGGAATAGCATGCCGCTGCAAGATGCTGTGGTAGCCATGCTGGTTCAGTATGCCTTCAATTTGAATAAATCCCCAACAGTGTCACCAGCAAAGCACCCCCACACCATCACACCTCCTCCTCCATGCTTCACGGTGGGAACCAGGCATGTAGAGTCCATCCGTTCACCTTTTCTGCTTCGCACAAAGACACGGTGGATGGAACCAAAGATCTCAAATTTGGACTCATCAGACCAAAGCACAGATTTCCACTGGTCTAATGTCCATTCCTTGTGTTCTTTAGCCCAAACAAGTCTCTTCTGCTTGTTGCCTGTCCTTAGCAGTGGTTTCCTAGCAGATATTCTACCATGAAGGCCTGATTCTCCTCTTAACAGTTGTTATAGAGATGTGTCTGCTGCTAGAACTCTGTGTGGCATTGACCTGGTCTCTAATCTGAGCTGCTGTTAACCTGCGATTTCTGAGGCTGGTGACTCGGCTGAACTTATCCTCCGCAGCAGAGGTGACTCTTGGTCTTCCTTTTCTTGGGGCTGTCAGCATGTGAGCCAGTTTCTTTGTAGCGCTTGATGGTTTTTGTGACTGCACTTGGGGACACTTTCAAAGTTTTCCCAATTTTTCGGACTGACTGACCTTAATTTCTTGAAGTAATGATGGCCACTCGTTTTTCTTTACTTAGCTGCTTTTTTCTTGCCATAATACAAATTCTAACAGTCTATTCAGTAGGACTATCAGCTGTGTATCCACCTGACTTCTGCACAACACAACTGATGGTCCCAACTTCATTTATAAGGCAAGAAATCCCACTTATTAAACCTGACAGGGCACACCTGAGAAGTGAAAACCATTTCAGGTGACTACCTCTTGAAGCTCATCAAGAGAATGCCAAGAGTGTGCAAAGCAATAATCAAAGCAAAAGGTGGCTACTTTGAAGAACCTAGAATATGACATATTTTCAGTTGTTTCACACTTTTTTGTTATGTATATAATTCCACATGTGTTAATTCATAGTTTTGATGCTTTCAGTGTGAATCTACAATTTTCATAGTCATGAAAATAAAGAAAACTCTTTGAATGAGAAGGTGTGTCCAAACTTTTGGTCTGTACTGTATATATCACAGTTTTTTTTTTTACAAAAAATATTAAACAGCACAACTGTATTCAACAATAATAATAAGTATGATAATAATAATACAATTTTTTGCAGGATTATGTGTCATTGAAAATTGGAGTAATGCTTTCTGAAAGTTCAGCTTTGCCATCACAGGAATAAATTCGAAAATTACATTTATAGGAGACCTATTATGCCTCTTTTTACAATATATAATATAAATCTCAGATGTCTCCTGAATATCTCTATGAAGTTTCAGCTTAAAATACCCCATAGATCGGTTATAATATAATTTTGAAAATGCCTATTTTGAGTGAAAGCAGAAACACACTGTTTTCGTGCATGTCTCTTTAAACGCAAATGAGCTGCTGCTCCCCGCCCCCTTTTTTAATAATAGAGCTGTGCTTTTACAGCTTATACCTCAGATACTAAAAAAACATCTGTTTGGTTTAGATTACCTCGTATATCATGCTGAAATCATGCGTTTTAAACCATATTTGTGACCCTGGACCACAAAACCAGTCTTAAGTCGCTGGGGTATATTTGTAGCAATAGCCAAAAATACATAGTATGGGTCAAAATTATTGATTTTTCTTTTATGTCAAAAATCATTAGGAAATTAAGTAAAGATCATGTTTTTTTGTTAAATTCCTACAGTAAACCTATCAAAATGTAATTTTTGATTAGTAATATGCATTGTTAAGAACTTAATTTGGACAACTTTAAAGGTGATTTTCTCAGTATTTTGATTTTTTTGCATCCTCAGATTCCAGATTTTCAAATAGATGTATCTCGGCCAAAAATGGTCCTATCCTAACAAACTATACATCAATAGAAAGCTTATTTATTTCTATTGAGCATATGATGTATATATCTCAGTTTTGTAAAAAATTAACCTTATGACTGGTTTTGTGGTCCAGTGTCACATTTGTTGAGTAGTTATGGTTTTCTGAGCGCACACATCTGAAGCACAGAGACAGAAAGCAGCTGTCACACGGCATGAGTACTAAACCAAGTTCTCTTTCATGTCTTATTACGCTTAAACTGTCAAATACACACAAGTTTATGTTAAAAACACATAATATACAGTTAATAAATCAATAAATCCACTGCTCTCTTGTGTTCTCTAAGGCTGGGACTCTAAATAGTGTTCTGTACAGCCAAAGACAGAACAGTTAGCATGCTTTGCTTGAACGTTCTCCATGGCATTAGAACTGGTACACTCTTGTTTGCTTGCGGAAAAAAAAAAGTTGATCTTTTTCATGTTTTCTGGGTTGGTAGATGCACTGGGGACCCAATTATAGCACTTAAACACAGAAAAAGTTTTTTATGACATGCCACCTTTAAAAAAGAAAACATGCATTTTGCATATTAATCATATTTTACAATGTTTTTATTGTATTGATCACATAAATGCAGCCTTCTTTCAAAAACATTAACTCTAAACCTTAGAAAAACAGTGTATTAGTTACATTATTAGAACTGGTAAAGTGCCTGTGCACTTTAGCAACCCCACAAAGATGATGTCCATTTACTGACTAAGAGCAATTTGTCAAACAAATGTAGTGCAGTCTCACAGTGGACATTCTTATGTTGCTGTGGATTCCATTATTTAGTGTTGTATTGTGTTACAGCATCCGGATGGGTTAAATGCAGACTAATAGAAATCAGGACCTGACATTATCACAGTCTCTGTGTGCTGCTCACACTGTGTGAGTATCCACCAATCTCAGCAGACACCTACTGTGATAACAATTTCGCCGACTGTTTAACAGCTGTATCATAAATACTACTCAAGGAGCGCCATTAGTGTAAGTTTAGACCGTCTGGTGATGGACAATGCTGTGGATGTTTGTTCAGTGTGTGCATGTTACTGGATGCTGATGATTAGCTGGCAGTGAGTGTTCAGTAGTTCTGGAGGAAACATGAAGTGATGCAGTGGGAGGTGAATGCAGATAGGAAACACTGGCAGAAAATAGTCCTGATTGAAACATTCTCATTGAAATGCATTACTATTTGAAGAAAAAAGCAAGCAACATTTCAGTAATGGCAAATATCATCAATGTTGTTATGGGTGGCTCCATTAAACAGTCTCCAAAAGTTAGATTACAAAGACACTAATAATTTAATAAAACTGTTAAATGTAAAATTTAGCAAATATCAAAATGAACATCCATTTTTCATACATAAATTTTAATGTCAGGATATTTAAATATATATTTTTATATATATATTTACTACCGTTCAAAAGTAGTGTTGCTTTCGTCAACGAAAATTATGACTAAATATCGTCGTCAACGAACCTTTATCACGTGACGAAAACGAAACGAGACGAAACGAAAATGCTGGTCATGTGACGATGACTATAATTAAATGTTTAATGCAATATCGTTGACGAATAAAAACGAGACTAAATGTGGTTTACAAAATAAAAACTATGCTAAAATGTCTCTTCCTTTTTGTTGACGAAAACGAGACGAAACGAAATGTTATAACGTTAGATTGATGTGCGCATGCCCATTAGCCAGAGCTGTATCCCTTCTTGCCTAAACCGCAGGCGACGTCACTTTCTCAAGCCCCACTCGCGGAATTATCTAGAAGACGACTACAAACGAAGTTAAGTCTGACACAGATAAACGGACCGATGGCCGGCCAGCTGGGGTTCGTCTTTGGGAGAAAAAGAAGAAAGGACATTTCTTCGAAGCGTTCCCCTCAACTCTATCATAAAAAGGTTCATTATTCAAAGCTTTTCAACACGTTGTACACTAATGACATCTTGTGGTCAAAGGTGGAAAAAGTTTCTTTTGCGTCCCAGATGCCCAAGCGATTTTTGGACAGTTGCATAAAATAGATCAATTTGTGCTACGAAAACCATAAAAAAATATTTTACTTACACAAGGTAAAAATGAATTAATCTGTAAATAAAATATAAGCATGATTCGTATTGGCATAGATGATCAAAGTAAATTAAGAATATTGTTAAGCTGACTAATATTATTATTATTAATTAGAAGTGCTTGTGAAGCGGGGATTACTACAAAATGAACATGCACAAAACTACACATGTACATATTTATTCGTTATGATTTATTCTTAAAAAGTGAATGACACTTGAAACCTCCGCAAGGGGTTTGTGTTATTTGATTTTGTTGTAAATTCAAATTAGAGCATCTTCCATGTCTGGAATTGATGTATTCTTGAGCCTATAAGGTAACAATAATATAATAAGATAACCTTGTTTGAAATGGGTTTGGCTAAATGAAAACTTTGGTTTCGTCTATACTACTAGGTACTTATGCTATATTGACTGGGTTAAATAAATTTGCATTACTAAAAAGAGACTAAAATACCATTTTTATTGACTAAAACTACACTAAATGTAATCAGTTTTCGTCGACTAAAACTAGACGAAAATAGTCATGGGTAATTCTGACTAAAATAAGACTAAAATGCTCAGACTTTTAGTTGACTAAAACTTGACTAGACTAAAAAGAGTATGAACGTGACTAAAGCTAATAAAAACTAAAATGACAGCTTCACACAAAGACTAGACTAAAACTAAAATTAAAACTGGCCGCCAAAAACAACACTATTCAAAAGTCAGTAAAATCAGTGAGATTTTTTATGTTTTTTAAAGAAGTTTCTTGCTCAAGGCTCCATTTATTTAATCAAAAATCCAGAAAAACTGCAATATTGTTAAATGTAAAATACCTGTTTTTTATGTGAATTTATTTTAAAATGTAATGTATTCCTGTGATGCAAAGCTGAATTTACAGCATCATTACTCCAGTCTTCAGTGTCACATGATCCTTCAAAAATCATTCTAATATGCTGATTTATTATCAATTTTGTTTAATTATATTTTGTTAAAAACTGATACCTTTTTTCAGGATTCTTAAATAAATAAAAAGTTAAGAAAAGAACAGCGTTTATTTAAAATACAAATCTTTCGCAAGAATATGAACTATTAAGTTTGTGGTCAGTAAACTTTTATTTTTTAGAAGTGAATACTTTTATTCACCAAGGATGTGTTAATATGATAGTAAAGACTTATATTGTTAGAAAATAATGATATTTTGAATAAATTCTGTTCTTTTTTTAACTTTTTATTCATCAAGAAATCCTGAAAAAATAATCACAGATTCCTAAAAAATATTAAGCACAGCACAACTGTTTCCAGCATTGATAATAAATCAGCATATTAGAATGATTTCTGAAGGATCATGTGACACTGAAGACTGGAGCAATGGCTGATGAAAATTCAGCTTTGCATCACAGGAATAAATTATATTTCAAACTATATTAAAATAGAAAACCATTCTTTTTAAATGTAAAAATATGTCACAATATTAATGTTTTTTTTCCTGTATTTTTGATCAAGTAAAGAGAATAAGAGATCCAGATAAGCATAACAGAATTTGTTAAAAAAAAACATAAAGAAATCTTACTGATCCCAAACTTACTGAACAGCAGTGTATACTTTAAAATCTTTTAATAGAACTCATATTTTAAGTTTACATTTCTATTTTGTCAGTGGATCCTGATGAACCGGATCGGAAACATGCGCAACAGTGATAAATATTACTTCTAAGGCATAACCATATAGTTAAAAAAAAATGACAACTCTTATTTTAATACTTCATTCAACATGTATGTCTTGCTGATCAAGCAGTCTATAATGGATCTACTGGCCAACTGTCAAGACAGCACCACTGAGCATTAGCAGACAGGATGGCTGTTTTGCTGATTAGACCTATTCGAACATCCTAGAAAGGCTGGGGCAGGGGGGTATTAATCATTTAACAGCGGTTAAAACAGGCCTAGAAACAGGCAAAGCAATGAGGAGTGAGTTCTTTGTATTCTAAGCAGATTTTTAGCAAAACCCAGCGCTGTCATGCTTGCTCAAAAAGCAGTGACGCAGGTTTTATGCACGCACAAGTCTGAAAAACTGATGTGCGTGTGAGAAAAGGTGTGTCTGGATGCGTGTGTGCGTGTCGGAAAGTGGATAAGACGTGGGGGAGGGTGCAGAGAACGTGAATGCTAAATCTGGGCAAGGGCGTGCAAGGACATAATGTATGAAGGACGTCTCGTGCTAGTTTTAAGATTTAAAGCTTGCATCAGTTCAATTGAGAAGTTGAGGAAATGGCAATTGCATGAGGTTGCAATAGAGAAAAACAGCATCTTAGAGCTCAGAAAGAACAGGCTTTGTCTTAAGATCTGGTCGCCTGGGGAAATATCACTGCCGTTTGCCATTTACCCTCCCCACCAGTGGGTCACCAACAGAATCGCTCATTGTGGATTCATTTTAGAGATTAGATTAAAGAGATGAGAACATGTGAATTCAGAAGGATGATTGTTAGACCTCAGTGACATACATGATATCACATATCGGGCGACGTATCAAAGAGCCCTTGTTTCTATGGAAAGTCTCCAGCCTGGAGCTTAGTGTTTGTCACAGATCTTTGCCATTTCCCAAGGGCCAGACTGTATATGTCACTGCTATACAGTTTGAGGCTGCTGGCTGGCATGGAAACGTTGTCCTCTGCGGCTTTTTTTAAGCCCTGAATTAGCTCTCAAAAGGGTTTTTATTCTCTATCTTTGTATCTGTTTCATTGCAACACAGTAGAGTAAACAACACTAGGGTCATGGGTTCAATTCCAAGGAAATGCATGAACTGATCAAATGTTTCCTTGAATGCAATGCAAAATGCTTTGGGTGAAAGCATTTGCGAAATTGTAGGACCATCCAAGCAGGAGCAGTCCTGAAGCAGTTGTTAAAATTGCTTAATTTGACTCTTGAATGCATTAATTCAATCCTGGGATTAAGCGGCCATTGTGCAGTCCAATCCGGAATAAATTGCATAATGTAATCTCTGTAAAAAGGGGTTATGTAATGACCCTGCCACCGCAGCGACACTGACAGAAGTTTTGACAGCTCTGAGGGCAGCTTATACTGCATATACCGTCCCTCCTTTGCTTTTAAAGAGCAACGTCTCTTTCCATCCCACTCTTTATAGTGTCCTTTGATGTATCTGCCTATTTCGATTACTTAAAATCCCCAGATCTTCTTTGCTGTCGTTTAAAGTCAGCATGAAATCGATATTTTCTTTTCATCTGTTTTGTAAATGCATGTTATTGAACTCTTTGTGACATATGTTGAACTATCCAATCGTTTAGTGTGCTTAAAGAGATAGTTCACCCACAAAATTTTATTCTGTCATTAATTACTCAACCTCATGTTGTTCCAAACCTGTAAGACCTTCGTTCATCTTCGGAACACAAATTAAGATATTTTTGATGAAATCCAAAAGCTTTTTTGACCCTGCATAGACAGCAACACTATTGACGCCTTTAAGGCCAAGAAAGAACGTAAGGACATCATTAAAATAGTCCATGTGACATCAGTGGTTCAACCATAATTGTATAAAGTATGAGAATACTTTTTGTGCGCAAAATGTCAGTTGCGTTGCTGTCTATGCAGGATCAGAAAGCTCTTAGATTCCCAGGGAACATTCTCAAAACTTTATTGTTCCAGCAAGATTTTCTAAACAAACGTTCCTTCGGTGACAATATAGTTTTATCTGATTATCCGGTCTGGGTTAGTTCACCTAAAAATTAAAATTTGCCCACTATTTACTCAGCCTCAATGCACCCTAGGCGTATATGACTTCCTTCTTTCAGACGAATGCAATCAGAGTTATATTAATAATTGTTCTGGTTCCTTTATAATGCAATAGGCAGGTGTTTCTCTTCATAAGTCAAAACAAGTTCAATAAAGATGAATAAAGGTCTACTGTAGCGAATTTATGCATTTTTGTAAAAATTTAAAACATAATAATCACTTTAATGTACCTTGCACGAACAATTGTACACGAAAGCAGCTTCGGACGGATGACGAGAAAGCAAAGAAAGCAAATGTTCCTGACTTTAGCAAAAGAAAACAAGTCTCCTCTTGGTTTCTATCAAAATCTTCCAACATTTTTCTTTATAAATCCTCCGTTTGTACTTCCAGTTCATGACTGTTGTTTTAATCTCACCATTGTGGGTCCGCGTTCATCACTTTTGAGCTTCTGTGTACAACTGTCAGCGCAAGCTAGAGAAAAGTGATTATTGCATTTTAAATGTGGATATTTTTGTTACAAAAATGCGTTGATTGACTGCAGGAGGCCTTTATTCACCCCCACCGGAGCTGTATGAGGCAGTTATAATAGATGGTTGCACTTTATTGGACTTGTTTTGGACTGATGAAGAGAAACACCTGCCCATTGCATTATAAAGCTTGAAGAGGCCAGAAAAAAATTTAATATAACTCAGACTGGATTCGTCTGTAAGACATAAGTCATATACACCTAGGATGCATAGGACGAGCAAATAATGGGCTAGTTTTAATTTTTGGGTGAAGTAATGCTTTAATAACTCAAAAAAAATTGCACAAAAAACGGTTATTTATACATTACATGTTTTTCTGAATTATTTTAGATGGATTCGTTTAAAGGAACTCTCCACTTTTTTTCTGAAGGATCAAAGTTTGCTGCCGTAATATGGCCCGAAGCAGGCGAAGTAATATCACGCAGTGCCTGAAATTAGTTCCTGGGTAGGTTAGCATTTGCACATGTGCTGCGTGATATTACTGACATTTAACATAATATTGAAATAATGCACCCCCATAGTCCAAAATAGTATAAACGTTGTGGATTTGTTATATAAAGTAAGTCTTTCATGGGTTCATGTAACATAATTTACATTTTAATAAGCCATAAAACTCTTAATACTCAGGGTTCCCTGTAAAAAAAAATGTAATCAAATTTAGATTCCAGCCATTTGTTAGCTTGTTTTAGGAGTGTGTCAGAATGATATGTTTATACCCTTCCTCCCCTTTCCTCTGAAACTGTAGTAATTCAATGACGATGAATGTCTTTCCTCCCCAATCTACCCTTTTTCTTCCTCTCCGCAGCCAATCAGAAGCCAATAAATCAATAATCTGTCAATGATGATCAGTGATGTCATGGATGTAACACTGAAAACATTTAACTCTCTGTCTTCCTCTTTCTCTCTCTCTCTTGTTTTCTTCCTCCCTTGTCTTACAGTTGGGTGTGACTCAAATTTTTTCACTTTTTTTTCCCACCTTCCTTCTTTCCTGTCAGGCATCAAAAGCAAATTATAGCTAAATGTTGTTTTCCTGAATATTGCAATGAAGAGATGCCCATAAAAAAAAAAGGCAAACTAGCAGAAAGTCCGGCAGGACGGCTTTAGTTAATAATGTAAATCTGTAGCTGTGATTGATGTGTGTGCGATGTTTCCCTGTCCCTCATCTCATTGCATATATTAAAATACTTCTCCAGAGGTCAGAATTGCAAAAAGATCATTGGTTGAGATCGATGCAGATGTCTTTGTGGAAACAGCAGGGTGAAGTGTGAGAGAAAAGATACTTGGAATATCAGGTGTGTTATTTTTTGCTAGTGTTTGCGACTTCCTAGCATATATAGAGACTTGCATCTATATATGAAAGTAGATTAATGACTCGAAAAAAGGATCACGGCTCACCGCTAACCATTTATTTCCCCTCAGAGCTTATTTTCTGTTAGGTCAACAAAAGCTAAGCAAATATACTGTGCTCTGAGGTCACAGTTAATTCGGACTATTTTAATACACAATCAGTTTTCATGAGTGGAAATAAAGCTTGCAAGAAAACGCTCTGCCTTGAACTAAAAAAAGCCAGCATGCATAATTCCAAAAAATGGGAACGCACGCAAAAAAAAAACTAATTTAAAGAGAAGATTTCAACATACTAATGCCTGTCAGTTCAAAACAAAAAAGTGGGCATCGACCTAACAGAGTGTTTTATGAAGTCAACCAGAATGTGTGTCTGCTTCTGTCACTGAATGTTTTGTTCTTCCTCTAGCTTGGCTCTGCCATGGGGCGTGTGTGGAAGTGGACTCCGACACGGAGGCAGTGACGGGTCGTGGCTTTAAAATGAGCTGCATCTCTTGCAAGATGAGAGGGGAAGTACCGGCCTCGGCCACAGTGGACTGGTGGTTCATGGCCAAAGGCGAGAGTGAATTTTCACACGTGAGTTTGAGCCCAAACACCAGACATTACAGCTTGATATGGTGCATTACGTCAGTTAACATGTAGTTGCTTTTATAAAGTGTGAAATGCACAAAATAATCTATGCACGTTAATTATGTGCATGGTAAAATAAAACATCACAACCTCAAAGCAGATCTAAAACTGCTGCATTTTTCATGCAAAGCCAAGATCATGCATTTTTTTTGACAGTCTTCATGGTCTGAAGTGAATTACTGCACACCATTTCCAGCGAAGAACAGTTTGCAGTGGAACTAGCAGGCGCTTTGTTTATGAGGAAGGCAGTTTAAAGGCATAGTTCACTCAGAAATGACAATTCTGTCATTAATTACTCACCCCATGTTGGTCCAAACCCGTAAGACCATCATTCATCTACAGAACACAAATTAAAGATATCTTTGATGAAATCCAAGAGCTTTCTGACCCTAAATATACAGCAAGAGACAAAAAGTATTCTCATAGCTTCATAAAATTACGTCACATAGACTATTTTGTCGATGTTCTTGGTACCTGTCTGGGCCTGGTTCGTGGTAGGCTGTTTATGGAGGGTCAGAAAGCTTTTGGATTTTATCGGAAAAATATTCATTTGTGTTTCGAAGATGAACGAAGGACTTACAGGTTTGGAATGACATGAGGGTGAGTAATTAAATGACAGAAATTTCAGTTTTTTGGGTGAACTATCCCTTTAAATCCCACTTTTTGTATGTTTAACTGCCAACTATGTAAATAAATGGCTATATTGACTTAAATTGAAATTATTATATTATTTGAGATGATAGAGTGCGTCAAATGGTGAGAAACATCAAACTAGTACAGTTTTTCAGAGATATATACAAATATTTGACTGCAGAATGCTGTGATCGACCAATTAGAATAAAACATTCCAGAGTAACCTAATAGTTTCAGCATATTTCCAAATTAAGCAGAATATTCAGCAGGAAATTGCTGAATTTAAGTTGATTTGCTCAGATTTGTTCCATGAAGATATTTTGTAAATTGCCAACTGTAAATATAATCAAAACAATTTTTGATTAGTAATATGCTAAGAACTTAATTTGGACAACTTTAAAGGCAACTTTCCTAATATTGTGATTTTTTTTGCACCCTCAGATCAGGTGGTTTATAAATCTCAATTTAAAAGCAAAAAGACCCTTATGACCTTATGTTTGTTATGCAACAATGAATGAGAATGAGAGATAATTACATAACTTGAGGATTGATAGCATGATCTATTCAAAAAAATAAGTTATTGGTGTATTAAATGTAATGCAAAGCAAATTCTATCTCCTGAAATTTTCAGTTGCCACAATTTTTAGCCAATTTATTTCCATGACTTCTCCGAAGTTTTAAAAATAATACATTATAAATGTAATCGGCATCCAATAGAAACTATGTTATCACTGTTGAATGTTGAAACCGTCTACACTATAAAAACAATGACTAATGCAAATAAAAGATAACAGTTTTACAAGGATTCTTTCTACTTCAAAATGTAATGTTTAATTCAATGTGTCACTTTCTACTGTTTTGTAAATATGTGTAGAATTTATTAGAAATTGAGTGAAATTATAATCAATTATATATTAAATTATATTATATATTACATACAGGGTGTGTGAAAGGTAACTAGGCAAATAATTAACTTGTAGTATCAATAATTATATTAATCATTTATATAATTATACAATATTAATACATAATAATAATTTAATAATTATTTTTTAAATAAATTTGTATTAGAAATATAGACTAATACCCATTTTTAATGTGTTGGTTTAAAGATGTCCACGTCAAATGTAAAGTGTCTACTTTTAAGTTTTTGAAGAATAAAATGTCATTTAGTGTAATACAATATTTATGTAAAAATTCAATCAACATGCTTATTCTGACTTGTGCATATTAAAATATATAAAATAATAAGGGAGCATATTAAATTTTATTGTGTTTTAAATAGTAAAAAACACCTTACTGACATATGGGCAAAAGCCAAGATATGTGGCACATTTTAAAAATGTAGAATTACAACTAATCAGTATTTGGGGTGAAAGTAATTTGTCTTTTAGGATGTCACAAATTGATTTTTGTTGTAAATATGACTGACAAGACTGTTACACTAAATGACATTTTAGTGGGTTTCTTCTGTAAATTAGGGAAAAATTTATAATATTTATTTTTTGCTCAGAAAAAACAAAACAAAATGCAACTAAATTAAATAGAGAACTTTTTAATATTTTTTACATTTGTTTTTATGTCTAAACCTTTTTTCGTCTTCTTAGTTTTTTATTGATTATGATTTTTATTTATTGATACATTTTTCTAATTTACATGACACTGAAAACGTCAAATTAAAAATTACTTGATATTTCTTTTTTCTGACCGTTAAA
The DNA here is from genome assembly GCF_049309525.1 of Garra rufa. NCBI lineage: Eukaryota > Metazoa > Chordata > Actinopteri > Cypriniformes > Cyprinidae > Garra > Garra rufa. The sequence goes on along the minus strand of NC_133369.1, from coordinate 12,342,541 downwards.
GGGACAGTTCACCCCCCCCCAAAATAAATTCTGTCATCATTTACCATTAACCTTTCTTTCTTCTATTGAACACAAAAGTAGACATTTTGAAGAATGTTGGTAACCAAACACCTGATGGTAGCCATTAACTTCCATTTTATTTTTTCCACATTGTTGGGTTACCAACATTCTTCAAAATATCTTCTTTTGTGTTCAACAGAAGAAAGAAACTCATACAGGTTTGGAACAACATGAGGGTGAGTAAATGACAGATTTTTCATTTGGGGAGAACTATCCCTTTAACCCAATTGTGCAGACAGGGGGCAGTGTAGCCCACAGTCAACAGCTATTTTTAGAGACCTGAAATGCTGGAGAATTTAATAATGGCTCTTTCGTGTGCTGAATCAAATACAGTGTCCTTCACACTAGTTATTTGTCATAGCAGTCTCACATGCTAACAGTACCTTTTTTTTACAATTAGATCTACAGTTATGCAGATATGACAGGCTACATCATGGATGACCGCTTCGATGAACGCCTGGCTTGGAATGGCAGTAAAAAAACCGAGGATGTGCAGGACGGCTCAATTTACATCCTTAACGTCACCTTCAATGACACTGGCACCTATCGATGCTTCTTCGACCGCATCCTTGTCTTCACCAATTACGAGTACCGCACCAACGCCACCAAGTTTATCAGCCTCAACGTAGTAGGCAAAGGTATGTTCATTAAAGCAGACAGTAAGAAATTTACATGAGAGGATACAAGTGCACAACAGACCCAAATCAAAGTAAGGAGGCCTGACAATATCCTCGATTCAGCCTTGAAAGGAACACAAGAGTGTGTCCATAAAGAAAGATGAGCCAACACTGAATAGAAATGCCTTTGAAACGTCAAAATCAAGGACACTGTCATTGGCTTTACACGGCCCTGAAAGCAAATAGTTGTCATAGCAGCAGCATCAAGGCTTTCATCGTTGGTGTCCTTAACTCACCAATGCTTATCGGTTTGAAAGCAAGGATGTTTGAAATCTAATGCACATATTTTATTTGCCCAGAGTTATTTCAATATGTTTACAATATTTCTATTGTGGATTGATGTAGCAACAATTTTTTTTTCTCAAGATGGAAGAATGATACAAGAAAAATATAGAAAATGTGCAGGAATTTAGAATAAACAAATATTAAAATACAAATTATAAAGCAGTCAATGATGTTGTTATTGTTGACTATAACAAAAACTGTCTACTAAATAAAGCTAAAATACGATAAAATCTAATTATTAGACAGAAAACTTAAAGATGTGAAAAAAATGTGCAGGAAAACTGAATAAACAAATATTAAATTACAAATTATTTTACAAATTATTTTTAAAAAATCATATTCTATTAGTCAAGTAGTCAAGTGATGTTATTGTTAACTACAACAAAAACTAAGTCTATTGAATATAATATTTGATAATTGAAAAAAAGCTCAAATACAATACAATATCATTATTAAATGGAAAACTTAAATATTAAACAAAATTAGCCATGGCAACTAACTAAAATAAAATATTAAAAGTACTAAAACTACAAAAACAGATATAAATATCAATTAAAGCTGAACAGAAATATTGGTAAAAAATTAATAAAATGACAAAAACAGAAATACTAAAAAAAAAAAAAAAATCCACTCCACTGAACATTTTTTGCAAGATAAAACATGACAATAGAAAAAAAAACACCTATGCTAAGAAAATGTGCAAAAAAACAGAATAAACAAATATTAAATTATAAATTATAAAAAAAAAACCTTGTGTATAAAATCATGCCCCATTAGTCAAGTAGTCAGTAAGTTATTGTTAACTAAAACAAAAACTAAATCTATTAAATATAATATTTGATCATTTAAATACAGCTAAATTCAATAAAATATAAACATTTGGTGGAAAAATGTAAAATTTAACAAAATTAACCATGGCAACTAACTAAAGTTAAAACATTTAAAGTACTAAAACTACAAAAACTGAAATAAATATGAATTAAAGCTTATTTTTTAAATATAAAAAACAATAGAAATGACAAAAAAATTTAATTACTAAAATTTTAACTAAAGTTCAAATAAAAACAGAAAATATAAAAATAACTAATGTATAAAATCATGTACCATTAGTCAAGTGGTCAATGATGTTGTTATTGTTAACTAAAACAAAAACTAAGTCTATTAAATATAAGATCTGATTATTGAAATAAAGGTAAAATACTTCAAATAAAATTATTAGATGGAAAACCTAAAAATTGGCCATGGCAGCTAACTAAAATAAAATATTTTAATTACTAAAAATACAAAAGCGAAATAAACAAGGCTAAACAGAAATGGAACAAAAATGACAACAAAATAAATTATTATTATTCAAAAAATAATAATTATTAGATGGAAAATATAATCAAAATTAGCCATGGCAACTAACTACAATAAAATGTTTAAGTACTTAAATAAAAAGCTAAACAGAAATATATAAAAAAAAAAAACTAATAAAAATGACAAAAACATATATTAACTACAATATAAACTAAAATTAAAACGAAAACAGAAAATAATAGTTACAGGTTTAGACTGAATGCAAGGCATTTAATCTCATATATAATTTTTTTTTTTTTTTTTGGAGTCTAATAGTCTTCTTGAAAAGTCTAGAAGATTTGAATAAAATGCTAAATAAACAGCCTGTACTTTTTTTTGTTGTTGTTGCACTCAAAATCAGCTTCTGGAAATCGGCGCCACATGCCCAGTTTTAATGCTTCTGCTGAGAACTTCTGTCTGTCCACTTGGACAAAAGCCGTCATGTCATATATGCTGACGGTGAGAATTCAATCTCACGTGTCTTTATTTCCTGAGTCAGGTCTACATCAGCACTATTGTCACTACTGATCATTATGTGAGTCGGCATCTATCTTACACAATACTGACAGTGCTGAAATCTGCACAAATGCTACAAAATGACCCTGAACCACAAAACCAGTCATAAGGGTCAATTTTCAAAATTGATTATACTTGCTGAATATATGCTAAGCTGAATATATAAGCTGTTTTGACCCATACAATGCATTTGTGGCTATTGCTACAAATATACCTTGTGCTACTTATGACTGGTTTGACTGGTCTTATGACTGGTCACAAATACTTATATCATTGAATCTTTGATCTGAATTGATTTTTAATTTTGTTCTCACTCACCCCCAGCTACACGAGGCACGGCGTCCATCTTATCTGAGATCATGATGTACGTATCCATCATTGGACTGCAGTTGTGGCTGGTGGTGGAGATGGTCTACTGTTACAAGAAGATCGCAGCGGCTGGAGAGGAAGCCCTGAGAGAGAGCGAGTGAGTCGCATGTCTTTACATTTCCATTTTCCTCAGACTTCCTTTCTGTTTGCTCTTCCTTTAAACAAACACCTGTCTGCCTCAATGAGGATGTCCAGCTATTAAAACACAAAAATGGGATTAAATAGACAAATTTGTATACCACCATGAATGGACGAGAAAGTCTATAGAGGTTACAGTGGTGTGAAAAAGTGTTGGCCCCCTTCCTGATATATATATATATATATATATATATATATATATTTTTTTTTTTTTTTTTTTTTTGCATGTTTGTCACACTTTAATGTTTCAGGTCAAACTAATTTAAATATTAATCAAAGATAACCCAAGGCCTGATTACTGCCACACCTGTTCGCAATCCAGAAATCACTTAAATAGGACCTGCCTGACAAAGTGAAGTAGACCAAAAGTTCCTCAAAAGCTACACAACATGTTGAGATCAACCTCCCGCTCTCTCTATTGCAGTGGTTCTCAATCCTGGTCCTGGAGGACCCCTGCTCTGCACATTTTGCATGTCTCTCTTATTTAATTCACCTGATTGAGATCTTCAGCTTGTTAGTTCAGTTAATGGATCTCTACTAATGAGCTGATGATCTCAATCAGGTGTGTTAAATAAGGGAGACATACAAAATGTGCAGAGCAGGGGTCCCCCAGGACCAGGATTGAGAACCACTGCTCTATTGAAACCAACACGCAAGTGGCTTAAACTGCAATTCATCGACTAGCGGCTAGAGACTGGCTGCAAAAGGGAGTCAGTCCCATTGACTCCCCATGTTAAAATGCCCAACTTTACAGCAGAAAAAAACATGTTTACAGCCTGGTTCAAAAAGTGGTTTTAGACTATATAGCTAATCTCGCCCTTCATGTCAACTGTGAGGGGGGTGAAATTTTTTATAACTCATCCGTTTAAGTTATATTAAGCCGTAAAGTTCTGCATAATTAAGGGCGTGGCCACTTGAGTGGCAGGGAGATTGCCGTTGCTGTCACCACTGGCTCGCTAAGTGGGCGTGGTTTCAGCACCCAGCTCCACCCACGTCCCGCCTCTTTGCCCATTTTCGATTATCCGGGAGAGACGCGCGATGACACGATTCCAAGATGGCGACGGCGAATCCTGCCCACTATAGGCTTCAAAATCGCTCTTCAGAAACCTACGGATGACGTCACGGACACTACGTCCATATTTTTTTACAGTCTATGGTTGAGATCCAAAGAAATTCAGGAACAAATGAGAAAGAAAGTAATTGAGATCTATTAGTCTGGAAAGGGTTATAAAGCCATTTCTAAAGCTTTGGGACTCCAGCGAACCACAGTGAGAGCCATTATCCACAAATGGCGAAAACATGGAACAGTGGTGAACCTTCCCAGGAGTGGCCGGCTGACCAAAATTACCCCAAGAGCGCAGAGACGACTCATCCAAGAGGCCACAAAAGACCCCACAACAACATCTAAAGAACTGCAGGCCTCTCTTGCCTAAGTTAAGGTCAGTGCTCATGACTCCACCATAAGAAAGAGACTGGGCAAAAATGGCCTGCATGGCAGAGTTCCAAGACGAAAACCGCTGCTGAGCAAAAAGAACATAAAGGCTCATCTCAGTTTTGCCAGAAAACATCTTGATGATCCCCAAGACTTTTGGGAAAATACTCTTTGGACTGACGAGACAAAAGTTAAACTTTTTGGAAGGTAAGTGTCCCATTACATCTGGCGTAAAAGTAACACAGCATTTCAGAAAAAGAACATCATACCAACAGTAAAATATTGTGGTGGTAGTGTGATGGTCTGGGGCTGTTTTGCTGCTTCTGGACCTGGAAGACTTGCTGTGATAAATGAAACCATGAATTCTGCTGTCTACCAAAAAATCCTGAAGGTCAATGTCTGGCCATCTGTTCGTGACCTCAAGCTGAAGCGAACTTGGGTTCTGCAGCTGGACAATGATCCAAAACACACCAGCAAATCCACCTTTGAATGGCTGAAGAAAAACAAAATGAAGACTTTGGAGTGGCCTAGTCAGAGTCCTGACCTGAATCCTATTGAGATGCTGTGACATGACCTTAAAAATGCGGTTCATGCTCGAAAACCCTCCAATGTGGCTAAATTACAACAATTCTGCCAAGATGAGTGGGTCAAAATTCCCGCACAGCGCTGTAACAGACTCATTGCAAGTTATCGCAAACACTTGATTGCAGTTGTTGCTGCTAAGGGTGAAGTTTAGGGGGCAAACACGTTTTCAGACAGGGCCATGTGGCTTTGGATTTTGTTTTCCCTTCATAATAAAAAACATTCAAAAACTGCATGTTGTTTACTTGTGTTTTCTTTGATTGATATTTAAATTTGTTTGAAGATCTGAAACATTAAAGTGTGACAAACATGCAAAAAAATCAGGAAGGGGGCCAACACTTTTTCACACCACTGTATATGGTAAACTATATGGTTAATTTTGCAAACTTGGGAGTGCATTAGCACTTATATTAATAATATATATTAAAAATATATATGTATAAAACTTTTAACATCTACGGAAATGGCAATTCCACAAGAGATTCTTTACAATTGAAAAGGTTTCATTAGTACCTTTATTTTTTAAAGGAAAAGTTTACCCAAAAATTAAAATTAGCTGAAAATTTACTCACTCTCAGGCCAAGATGCAGAGTTTGTTTCTTCATTGGAACAGATTTGAAGAGATTTAGCATTACATCACTTGCTCTCCAGATCCTCTACAGAGAATGGGTGCTGCCAGAATGAGAATCCAAACAGCTGATAAAAACATCACAATAATCCACACAACTCCAGTCCATCAATTAACATCTTGTGAAGTGAAAAGCTGGTTTCAAAGCAAACAAACAAATTTAAAACATCTGTTTTATGGATTAAAAAAAATAATAATTAAAAAAAAGATTGAAAAAAATTACATTTCAGCCTCTAGTTTCCACTGCTTTTCTTCCTTCAAAACTATATTTCCCTTAATCCCAAACAGATCTGTATTTTTCTGCAAGCTGCTGTTTTCAAAACCTGCTGTTCTTCTCTTCATGACCTTTTCTGTCCCTTCTGTCTTTCTTTCCCTTCTTCCGTTCTCTTAGGGCGGAATATTTAGCTATAACCTCGGAGAGCAAAGATAATTGTGCAGGTGTAGCGGTGGCAGAATAACACAGGTGGGTTAGTTAAAATGTAACCGTTATGCTGACATTTAGACTATTCTGTATTCCCAGTAAGTTTAACAATCTGTCTTTCATTTCATTTCAGGTCCAAAAAAAGTCTCAAGCCAAAAGCTTGATGCTCTGTCCATCACCAACGGCCTCCTCCGTCACCCTCACCGGCTCTCTGTGAAACCGCAGGGCTGCTGTTTTGACCTTTGTGTACGGCTGTGATAGAACCGCCATCAGGGAGAAACAGAGTCACACATTACATAAAAAGGAAATGTTTTGTTTTAAGGCTGTAGATGACAACTTTGAGGTTAACAAATGAACGTTGCATCCATTGGTTCAAGGATTAATCTGTAACACAGAACACTGACTTGTACATACGTGTTGTAGCTTTTAACACCTCTTTGCTTTTTCCACATAATGAGAACTCAGCTTTAAATGTGATCACCTATCTACTGAGCCACAGGACATCACAAAATATTATAAAGTGTATAAAATCATTAGTATATTTACTGAGCCAGAGAAAAAAAATGAAAACATATCTATTAATATCATTATTTAAAGATCAAAAATACATATTGAAAAATAGACAATTCATAAAATATGAACTCTGTTATAGCCTATATACATTAGGAGTGTAATGGTACACATATTTGTTGCGAAAAAATAAAAATTAAGAGCTTCAAACTAAGTTTTCATCAGCGTATAACTTACATTTTACGATTATATCCTATTCTGTAAATGTTTAAAATGAGTCTTGCCTAAATTTCACAGACTTCACTGAAGAATCGCTGGTGTGCATTGTCGCATTCTGGCTAAAATATCCAAATTATTCTTCAACACAAAAGTAAGCCTATGGGCAAGCCTTCTGGTTCATTAGCCGCTATACGAAACAAGAGAATAACAACAACATGTAGTAAACTTAAAACTGTTTGCACTACAAACTAGTGTGTTCATAATTAAGATAAAGCATTAATATGCTAAAAACAAGCGTTGCTGGACGCCAGTGAGACCGGAAACCGCGCCCACTTTTACAGGAAAAAAAAAAAACTTTTTAAAATTTTGCTAAAATATGTTTCAAAAGTGGAAGCATTTAACATGTCTTCCCTCATTTTACAACAAAATCAAAAAGTGCATCACGTTTTTTTCCCTAACAGAACTTTAGGCTAGTTTGTTGACTAAAGAACTCTAATACATTTACGCTGAGTAAAATTGCTCGATTTCCGCTGTAGCGAAATATTTGTGTACTGTTACACCCCTAAATATACATACATAAATCATAACATCTCATGTTTGGCAGCTGAGAACTTTTATTAGCATTACAAAGCTAATGCCAACCACTATTAACGCACATTTACAAGAGTTTCCTATCTGAACCAGAACTAACCAAGCTAGCAATAACATTTCCAACTTTCTCACTGATACGTAATAGTTCACTAAAAATGTCATTGCATCTACAAAACATCACGACCAGCACTCTATATTTAGTCTTTACTGTCTTGGTATTAAATAGGACCGAGTTTTGGAACGGTTCAAATTATTCTCTGAAAAGAAATAATGCGATGCTAATGTCACATTATATATGTTAATACCATAGACGTCAAGAAAGTGCATTGTTGTGTAAGATTCATAGCCGAATTCAATCACTAATGTGATACATATATTATTAAAATACAATGTGCCGTAGACGATGTGTGCTATTAATCATTTCCCATGTTGGCCTCACAAATCCTCCCGTTTTCTTTTCGTCTTCGCTGACAAGATAATCAAGGGCTGCATGAAATCGATTGATAATGACTCAAAAGTTTAAAGTGTGCCTCCTGTAGGAACGATGATTAAGCCTCTGGCTCTACATGCATGATGATTTCAAAAGCAAACGGAATGAGAAGGCATGAATCAATTGTACTCATTCACAAGTGCAGTAAAAACGCTTCCAGTTTTTCCTCTCCCTCTTAGTAGCCAATTTTCTGGTAGTGACTATAGAGGGCAGCACAACACTGCCAAAGTCTCACTGCCTTTATGCATGAATGAACATTCTTGAGACTTCCCAACTCTGGTTTTTCTTACTTTTTATATCTTTCATTCGGTGGTTGTTCCATTGGTAGATTTCTACTGCATGATTTTAAATAGACTTTTATGAATACCTTAAACACTCACAGTTGTAACGCCGGATCCGTTTCATTCTGGACCGAGTACAACTGACTCCACAGCTGCTTTTAGTGCTGTGATTTCTAAAACATCGATGGTTATCGTATTAACACTTAGATGTCACAGAATATCGTCACTATTTGACAATGTCTGCACCTCTGTGGGAGTCTGTACAGTATCAGCAACGACTAAACGGCCTCAACGATTCCAGGATGCATTTCATGTTGAAGTGAAAATGTTGCTTGCCAAATCAATTATGGACAAGATAGTATACAATAAAATACATTTAAAAATACAACTGATGTGTTTTTCTTATCTTTTCTCTCTTGAGATCTACCCTTTTTTTTTTATCGAGTGTTTTTCACTTTTAGTCAAAGGCCTATAACTCCTGAATGGAATGAGATATCTTCGCCAAACTCAGAACACTTATGTAAGAGCTCAATCTGAGATCACAGGACAAAAATCACATAGCTTGACTATATGGTGGCACTATAAGAAGAAAAAAAAATGGCTATACCTACTCAACCATGTGTCCTATCAACATGAAAATCGCTGGAAATGTTCTTGGTCCAAAGTGCCACAAGTGTCTATAAGGACATTTGCATCTCTCAAAAAAACATGGCCCCTGTTGGCTGACAAAGTTTGAGCACCTATTAGACAAGGTTAACGGACTGTTTGACTCACGGCCCCAAAGGTCTGTGAGAAATTTGAAAGAAATCAGCCACTGGGAGGGCAATATCGCATTTTTCAAGGGTGTAAACTATTGTACATTGCGCTGTTTTCCACACATATATGCAATATTTGTATCATATGATAGACCTCCTCATTCCAGACAACTTTGCCTGTAGAACCACTGCTGTCAGCTGACAAGATGTATAAAAAAACTAGTCCTAGGTGTCGCTCTGGAAAAAATAAACATTGCAGTACAATTCTCTGGACTCTCTAGGTCAATAATTATCGAAAAGAAAGCTTAAATTTACCCTTTGGCAAGCTATAATGGCGTCATTTAGACTAGGGGCCTGTTGAAATGTACCCAAAAAGCCTATAAAGCCTAAAGAAAAACTCAAAACTTCACAAAACCTGGTAAACACAGGTGATTCTAAACAAGCATGCAAAGTTTTAAGGAGATCAGACCACAGTTAGTGCTATAACAGTTAAAAATGTTAAAACACATATTTCAATGGTCAATTACCTGGATTTGCCTAAAATTATTTACTAAATCATTGATTTAGATGGTTACCGGCTTGCTAAATAATGTATTTTTTCATGTGCTTAAACGCTTAAATCACTTGAACCCTGGTAATCGCTGCTTGCAGCTATATTTAAAATATATTTAGATTACAGCATCATTACTCCAGTCTTCAGTGTCACAAAATCCTTTAGAAATCATTCAAATATGCTGATTTGCTGCTCAAGAAACATTCTTTTTTTTTTTCCATAATCATACCAATTTCCTCGCTTCTTAGAAAGTATTAACCTGTGAAAAAAGGAAATTATTCATTCAGTAATACACCACATAATTGTACAATTTTTTGGCATTTTTTATTATACATTTGTGACCGTCACAAATCATCTTTACAATCATGTCTATACAATACATCCCACCTTCGCTCTCTCCCTCCCTGACCCGAATAAATAGCACACGCTTCCATCACTCAGAGCAAGGGCTTTGCACAGCAGCGCCCGCAGACAGACAGACAGACATACATAACACACTCAGAGGAGGGAGAGCTCACTGAGGCTGAAGGGCACGACAGAGTGAGACCACAAATACAGGGACAAAAATGAAATGGCTGGACAGGGGACATCCGTAACAGACAGTCCAAATAAAAAGTAATGAAACAAAGGACCAAAAAAAAGAAAAGAAAAGAAATCCAACTCAAAGCCTCTTGGTGAATCTCACAAAGAACACGCACATCATATTTCACATTAAAATCTTTTTTTTTTTTTTTTGCATTACGGCATTGATTTTTAATTGTTTATACCACTATTTATATAACGTACAGTTTCTGAATTATGCTTATTTTAATGTAAAATAATAATTGCCTGCATAGGATGAATTTAATACAAATTAAAATTAATTAAGGAGTGCTTATTTGCAACAAAAATGCCACAATGCAAAAATATATATATATACACATATATATATATATATATATAATCTTATTTTCTTTTGACTTGAAGGTGAAACACAGACATGTTCTGTGTGAGACTGGCCTACAGTGTTAAGTGAAATCACAATAGTCCTCCTGACCTTGAGTTCTGGTTGGTCCCAAACATCCAGCCTGAGGAACGACTGAAGTTCTTCAGTCTGTGTGCACGTTCAGCTGCTCAAGCTAATAGTAACCCTGAACAGTTCAAGTTTGATTCCAGTGAAACTCGACAAGTTTCTCAACACCTCGACTACACGAAACAGCTCCTTTCACCCCTAAGTCAAAAATACACAGGGATTTAAAACAAAAATAGTTACTAAAACGTTCGGGAGAAAGAAGAAACTTTTAAAATTGTAACAGTGTGTAAAAACGATCTTCAATCTGGTACTCTAGCCTAAGTATCAGTTGCACATTTGACTTTTTTCTTGCATTTTCATTGCATTCTTTTAGATTATCTTCTAATTGTCATTACAATTGTTCCTCATGATTATTGCTAAAATGGGAATTCATATTCATACCACTCAATCCACCCATTTCTACATTGGTCCTTGTTTGAGAAACACGATGTTAGACTGTAATTCAAGTCTATTAAATAAATACTGTAATGGTCTGACACACTTTAAACAAGTTTCAGTAACAGCTCTGAAAACAATAACAAAACAAGAAGAGAAAACAAATTTCTCTTCAATGAAAACGTAAAAATAACATTTGTGAAAAGACCAGTTGATTTCAGACACTTCCCTCTTTGAAATCTGCGACGCATCTCTCCCAAGATCTTTTTTTAAAAGGTTCATGATGAAAATCAGTTTTGTAAAGCTCGTGTTCAGCTTTTTCAGAAACGCAGTACGGCCCAAACGGCTCAAGATGCAGCACAGCTGAAAGTCCAGACGCTCCCATACATGTGTGTTATTGCTTCAGACCCAAAGTTCATGGTTGATAAAAGAGTTGAATGTGGTTTATACAGCTAGTATGAAGACCTGTAGCTGCTGCTGAGACACTTGGGTAGGCTAAAAGATACCCACATTAATCCCAACATTAATGTCACTGAGTTAAGCACCGTCTCCCGTTTATTATTTGGCCCCTCGTGGACGGCTATGTCACGAGGTCCACAGTCTGTAAACGGTGGGGTGAAGGGGTTACCGTAGGCTTTCACTGATCAGTCAGTGTTTCTGGTTCTGGATCAGACTCCTGCTGCACCTCAGGTGTGATCATTCCTCTGTGGAGCTTCTCCAGAGACTGTTTCATCTACATGAGAGAGGACAAACGGCATTAAAAACAGTATGAAATCAAAATAACCCTTTTTACTTGCACATGATTTATCATAAAAAATACCCTTGCTGAAAAATACTAAAGCCAAAGCCTAAGCTGGTTTGATCCTCCAGTCTGGTCGTATAAGTCTATTTTTATTGGTGTTTTTGGCACTTTTCAAAGAGACAAACTGGCCTCCCAACTAAACCAGCTGATGACCAGTTTGGCCAGACTGACGTCAGAAGGTCTGGGATCCTTGACCGCTTTGAATGGCAATATGACTGACTAACACAACACACACATCTCCCAGAAATCCTGTATAATTCAACCAATCCAATGCCGACTTTGAAACCCCTGTGTGCCATATGCATCAGCCATTCAGCCAGTGTTCTGTGTGAGGCTGACTCTAGGCCAGACTAGAAGACCATCTTAACCCTTGTGCATTGTTCACATTAACTACCCTCTCGTTATGTTCGTGGATGAAAACATCCACTAAATTGAACTGCTGTAAAAATTTATCAGATAAATATTTTTTGGATTTTTTTTTTGCATAAATCTGTTAATCAACCTCAGTCCTGATCAAAACTACCAAATCTTTTGAAAAAATTCAGGATTTTGACTCTAATTGCCAAGTTCATAAATGATGTCACTGATTTTGGAAAAAACACACACAAAATAACTTATTTTCAATAGAAAAGGTAATTGTGGACTGGATTTTTTTTTACCTTTTTAACAGTCTTGGACATGTGAAAGATTAGTAAGAAGATTGGTTTTCATGCATTGTTAGTTTTGGCGCAGCATCAGATTTTCATTTTTTCTCCCTCATTTGTTGTTCGTGGCTGTTTTTGCCCCATTGACTTCCATTATAACCACATTTTTTGATTGCAAAGCCATGACACCATATTATGATGAATTCTTGATTGTTTGTGGTTTTCCCTGTTGGGAAGGGGTAAAATTAGTAAATTTTACTGTTGATTATCAGTTGGCCCCATTAACCCTTTAGATAGGCCTTTGCAAAAAAAGCTTAGTTTTTACATAGAGTTCTATGGAGTACAACGGCATATTATAGTGTGCGTGTGTGTGTATGTGTGTGTGAGTGTCCTGTCCTAATAAATCCATACATCAACGGAAAGCTTTTTTATTCAGTTTTTATATGATGTATAAATCTCAATAATAAATTAAAGCTGCAAGCAGCGATGAACGGGCCCTCGCACCCGGGCTCACCGCCGACCGGTGGCTTTAGGAAAACAGCAAACGGTGGGCAGTATGCTTTTAATACAGTAAATATATGAGAAATATGTCATAAGTCATTTAAATGTGCCAAACTTCCCATTGGCAGCTGGTGGCGCTATGCCTATAAATGGCATGTAGATGTGTTCAGGCTAGCACTATTATCAAACATATGAAGTTTGGTGCAGATTGACCTTGGTATGTTTGAGTTAGTGAAAGATATGATATATCCTGGTGTCAACAGGTGGCGCTATGATAATATCTGAATATTGGCCTTTAGGTGTCTTCAGGCCAGGACTCTTACCAAACCTCTGAAGTTTGAGGCAGATCAGACATTTTATGGCTGAGTTATTACACCTATGTCCATGGCAAAACATCAAACTTTGTCAGGCCGCCACGGACACGCCCTTTACTGAAACTCAAGATCTTCACAATTTAACATCTCTAAGGCCTCTAGATCAGACTGACCAAATATAATGTTGATTTCATTAAATGTCTAGGAGGAGTTTGCTATAAACCTAATCCCCTGCAAGGACTTCAGATAATGCCAACTGTGAACCAAATGTGAACATTTTCCCTATATTCTGATTATGATGGTAAGAACATGATTCATGATGATAACAAAATGTTATTATTGCTTGCATTACATTCACCACTTCTGCTTAAATCGTTACCTATCTGTACAATTTGTATGTGGATATTGCTTTGCTGGTGACTCCTGTTATAAGACATCACTCTTAAGCGCTACATAACTAAGAATCAATAAGGAAAACGGTGCACAGTTGGCAAATGCATTCACAGTAACCCTCTGCTAGTTTGGATTTTAAGTTTACTGAATTGAAAGGGTTACACTTTAAAATCAACACAGAGACACATACACACAATATATAAAATGTTGCCATCCAGTTTCATTTGTTAACATTAACTATATTAGTTAACATGAACAATAATTAAATAGCATTTATTAATGTTAATTAATATTAAGCTAAAAAAAAGTATTCATATATTGTTTAAAGGTAAATTAGTTTATGTACTGTGAATTAACATGAACATGAACACAGTTCATGTGGGTGTACAGCAATACACAAAGTGCTCTATAAACGCTTAATTCTTTCAAAATATCTTTAAAAATCAAGTTGAGTGTTTTAATGGGGCGATATATATATAACTGATCTTAAAATGATGGTTTTCGGATGTTTTGAACAGATAACAGCAAAGTTTGTTTTGTTGTCAAAGTTTGTCTTGAAATTTTTAATTATTATAATTTTATATTCAATAAATAACACTATGAAAATATTGTCTACAATGAAGATTATTCACTCATGCTTAAAAGTTGTATTTTTCTTAATCTTTTGCTATGTGACTGAATAGGACAAGTTCATGGTACAGTTCAGTAAAAATAAATAAAAAACAACAACTGCAAAATACAAACAATGAAAGATTTAATGACCCTTTATATTTTCTCAAAATATCAGACATATTTATGTCGATTACGCTACAGCAATGTGCATCTTCCTCAAAGATGGTCTGAAGCAAAACAGCATGATCCACTGGTCTCTCTCCCATACACCCCTCCCCCCTTCAGTCACTCTTCAGTGACTCAATGGTGACTGAACACAGACAGGCACAGGCAGAGTGACAGCAGGTTTCTAATTTCTTTTTTTAATTTTCTTTAATTCATAGAAGCTTGTATAAAATTGATATTTACACCACTTGCTCAGAATGATAAGATCTCTGTGTGAAAAAAGTTGTAAAGAGTTTGGATGCTGCACTTTAAAGATATAAAAAAATTACGGTTATGTTTTTTACTACATCTTTAAAAAATCACCACGTCAACACCGTTCAAGATATCCCAAATTAGCTCGCAATTTAACATCTTCAGAATCTTCTCTTCATGTTAAAAAAGTTTGGTGTGAATACCTTATTTTTCTTAGAAGGAGTGTGAATTTGTTTACAGCCTGATTTTTCCAAAAATCCACATTCAAATCAAAATAGCCGGCTTCCTGTTGGTCTTAGCTAATGAGTTTGATTTAGAAAGTTGTCCAGATTGATGAGAACAATATATGTACAGAGTTTGGTGACTGTAGGAAAAACTAACCCCCCAACTTTTGTCAAAAG
Source organism: Garra rufa (assembly GCF_049309525.1). NCBI lineage: Eukaryota > Metazoa > Chordata > Actinopteri > Cypriniformes > Cyprinidae > Garra > Garra rufa. Next base: position 12,327,165 of record NC_133369.1, on the reverse strand, counting down.
ATGGCGCTATAGAGTGCCTGCTCCACGCCCATTTATGACCTTTTGCCAGTGTCTAACTATCATTAATATTGACGTGTGTGTTGAGTTTCATGAAATTCTAAGCATGTTATCTGCCTCGAAAAGACAGGAATGTAATTTTAAAGTTTGACACGTTGCCATGGCAACAGCATTCGATTTATCATCGACCCCTTTACATATTCTTATCGGCCGTGTTTTGACATGATTTTGATGAAGTTTAAAGAAAATCGAGTAAAATTAAGAGGCTGATTTCAAAGCATTTTGAAAATGACACACTTCCTGCTCCCAGTTGGTGGCGCTATAACTTTGACTCATAATAGTCACATTTATGGAATCGGCATCATACAACGAACAAACTGGTGAAGTTTCATCAGAATCAGGCAATGTGTGCAACAGTTATTAGACACTTCCTGTTTCTCATTTCTCGCCATAACTTTGTCGCCTTGCCACGGCCAAACCGTTCGAGATATCAAAAATCTCCTCGCAATTTAGCGTCCCCAATGTCTTGAGATCATGCTGACCGAGTTTGGTGACAATCCCATGGAATTCCTGGGAGGAGTACGTTAAATTCCAGAGCATGCGCTTTTTAAACAGCCCTAAATATCTCACTTCCTGTCAGGTGGAGCCTATGACATAGAGTACAAAAGTTGTTTGGCTCAGTGAGATCTATATGTGTACCGAGTTTCATATCAGTACGTGCAAGTATGTGTGCGCAGTACATCAAGTTTTCAAACTGTGTTCCAGGGGGCGCTGTAGAGGCCCTGAACCACGCCCGGGTCCCAGCCTCTGTGGCGTCCTGATGGCCGCAGATTCCGACGTGTGTGCAAATTTTCAAGAGTTTTTGAGTATGTTAAGGCCCCCAAAAGTGCCCGGAAGGTGTAAAAAAATAAAAAAAAAAAAAAAAATAAGAACCCTTAGAAGAACAATAGGGCCTTCGCCCTTTTGGGCTCGGGCCCTAATAAGAATCCTTAGAAGAACAATAGGGCCTTCGCCCTTTTGGGCTCGGGCCCTAATAAATATAGCTGCAAGCAGCAATTACGGGGCCAAGCACTCAAAGCGGAAAATGAGGAGCTAAGGATGGCAGGAACAGCAGACCAACTGCAACAATAAGTAAAAAGAAGCCATTTTAGGATGATTTTAGTCAAAACGACAGAAAAATTATGTAGAACGCCTACTGATATGATTTAATGGCTTATTAGGTTTGACCAACAGGTGGCGCTGTTATCAAATCGATGTGGTGTGTTTAGTGTGAGGTGACAAACGTGCACACAAAGTTTGGTGTCATTATGTCAAAGTTTTCCAAAATTATAGCCTTAGAGTCATTTTCACATCAAGCCTAAAATTTATAGAGGCGCTGTACGAAAACGGTTCCATCTATCAACATGAAATCCATAACTTTTTGTCAGCACAGTCTGAAGATGATCTGACTCGATTTTGGTGAAAATCGGACGAACGGTCTAGGATTAGTTCGAAAAGGTAGGTTTTCAACATAAATCAAAATGGCGGACAGGGAGTTTGGCCAACTGTTGCATAATTGGTATCTATGTTGTCGGCATGACCCAAGGAATATTTTGAGACCAGTTTCATTACAATAGGCTAATGCTATCTATAGTTATTAGCATTTTTGTTCATTTTAAAACTAATAGTTAATGAATGCTTCGTTACTCTTGACCAATAGGTGGCACTGCTACCAAATTGATGTGGTGTCATCAGTGTGAGGTGTTAATGCCACATACCAAATTTGGTGCAAATATCTCAAAGCTTTGCAGAGATACAGCTTCCGATGCGCTTTGGCATCTTACCTGCAAATTCGTTGATGCGTTAAATGAAAACGGTTTCGAATATCGACACGAAATCCATAAATTTTTGTCAGCATGGTCTGAAGATGATCCGAGTCAAATTTGGTGAAAATCCGACTAACGGTCTAGGAGGAGTTCGAAAAAGTAGGTTTTCTACATTCATCAAAATGGCGAACAGGAAGTTAGGCCAATTTTGGCATAATTGGTATCAATGTTCTCGGCCTGACCCAAGGAATATTTTGAGATCACTTTTATTACAATAAGCCATTTTTTTCAGAAGTTATTAGCATTTTTAGAAATTTCGTTATAACTTTTGACCACAAGGTGGCGCTGGCCCCAAAATTGGTATGTACATTCAGGGCATGGTGCCGAACATTTTTGTAATTATTGTCGAAACGATACGTTAATCCGTTCTCAAGATACAGCATTTTAAAGCTAAATTCAAAATGGCCGACACCCAAAATGGCTGACATGGGAAAATTGGATATGGTTCGACTCGGCATGCTCCTCCAAATCTAACAAGACCAGTTTTGAGATTTTTGGTCAAACCACTGAGAAGTTATAAGCAAAAATAGCCATTTTTCATATCTCCTGACCACTAGGTGGCACTGTGACGAAACACTGCAGGTAGCCTCAGGTCATGCTTGTTATAACACACACCAAGTTTGGTCTCAATATTCCAAAGCGTTCCAGAGATATTGCCTCACTTCCATTTTTGAACGCTTTTCGTAGAATTAATTAGCGCATTATTCGAGAACGGTTTGTCCAATCAACTTGAATTCCATAACTTTTTTCCTGCATGGTCTGAAGATGATCTGAGCCAATTTTGGTGTAAATCAGACAAACCGTCTAGGACGAGTTCGAAAAAGTAGGTTTTACAAACAATTAATTATAGAAAAAAAACTAATCCCTACGATTTTTGAAATTTGGTGTTCATTCGACTCGGCATGACCCAAGGATTCAGGGAAAATTGGAATTTTGATTTTGTGGCTTACGGTTCAAAAGTTATTAGCAAAAAGAAAGTGAAAGTTTGGACAAATGGTGGCGCTAGAGAGTTTGAGTTAGAGACTCCAAACTTGCTATGGTTAATGTTGGGACGGTCCTCTATCAGTGTGCCAAATTATACAACTTTCCCGCAAGCGGTTCTATGGGCTGCCATAGACTTGCGGCGGAATAATAATAATAATAAATATAGCTGCAAGCAGCAATTACGGGGCCAAGCACTCAAAGCGGAAAATGAGGAGCTAAGGATGGCAGGAACAGCAGACCAACTGCAACAATAAGGAAAAGGAACCAATTTTAAGAGGATTTTAGTGAAAATTACAGAAAAATGATGTAGAACGCCTACTGATATGATTTAATGCTTATTACGTTTGACCAACAGGTGGCGCTGTTCTCAAATCCATGTGGTGTGTTTAGTGTGAGGTGACAAACGTGCACACAAAGTTTGGTGTCTTTATATCAAAGCTTTGCAGAAATACAGCCTCAGAGTCATTTTATCATAAAGCCTTAAATTTATAGAGGCGCTATACGAAAACGGTTTCATCTATCATCATGAAATCCATAACTTTTTGTCAGCACAGTCTGAAGATGATCTGACTCGATTTTGGTGAAAATCGGACAAACGGTCTAGGACTAGTTCGAAAAAGTAGGTTTTCAACATAAATCAAAATGGCGGACAGGGAGTTTGGCCAACTGTGGCATAATTGGTATCTATGTTGTCAGCATGACCCAAGGAATATTTTGAGACCAGTTTCATTACAATAGGCTAATGCTATCTACAGTTATTAGCATTTATGTTCATTTAAAAACTAATGGTTAATGAATGCTTCATTACTCTTGACCAATAGGTGGCGCTGCTACCAAATTTATGTGGTGTAATCAGTGTGAGGTGGTAATGCCACATACCAAATTTGGTGCAAATATCTCAAAGCTTTGCAGAGATACAGCTTCCGATGCGCTTTGGCATCTTACCTGCAAATTCGTTGATGCGTTAAATGAAAACGGTTTCGAATATCGACACGAAATCCATAACTTTTTGTCAGCATGGTCTGAAGATGATCCGAGTCAAATTTGGTGAAAATCAGACTAACGGTCTAGGAGGAGTTCGAAAAAGTAGCTTTTCTACATTCATCAAAATGGCGAACAGGAAGTTAGGCCAATTTTGGCATAATTGGTATCAATGTTCTCGGCCTGACCCAAGGAATATTTTGAGATCACTTTTATTACAATAAGCCATTTTTTTCAGAAGTTATTAGCATTTTTCGAAATTTCGTTATAACTTTTGACCACAAGGTGGCACTGGCCCCAAAATTTTTATTTACATTCAGGGCATGGTGCCGAACATTTTTGTAATTATTGTTGAAACGATACGTTAATTCGTTCTCAAGATACAGCATTTTAAAGCTAAATTCAAAATGGCCGACACCCAAAATGGCTGACATGGGAAAATTGGATATGGGTCGACTTGGCATGCTCCTCCGAATCTAACAAGACCAGTTTTGAGATTTTTGGTCAAACCACTGAGAAGTTATAAGCAAAAATAGCCATTTTTCATATCTCCTGACCACTAGGTGGCACTGTGACGAAACACTGCAGGTAGCCTCAGGTCATGCTTCTTACAACACACACCAAGTTTGGTCTCAATATTCCAAAGCGTTGCGGAGATATGGCCTCACTTCCATTTTTGAACGCTTTTCGTAGAATTAATTAGCGCGTTATTCGAGAACGGTTTGTCCAATCAACTTGAATTCCATAACTTTTTGCCTGCATGGTCTGAAGATGATCTGAGCCAATTTTGGTGTAAATCAGACAAACCGTCTAGGACGAGTTCGAAAAGGTAGGTTTTACAAACAAATAATTTTAGAAAAAAAACGAAACCTTACGATTTTTGAAATTTGGTGTTCATTCGACTCGGCATGACCCAAGGATTCAGGAAAAATTGGAATTTTGATTTTGTGGCTTAGGGTTCAAAAGTTATTAGCAAAAAGAAAGTGAAAGTTTGGACAAATGGTGGCGCTAGAGAGTTTGAGTTAGAGACTCCAAGCTTCCTATGGTTAATGTCGGGACGGTCCTCTATCAGTGTGCCAAATTATACAACTTTCCCGCAAGCGGTTCTATGGGCTGCCATAGACTTGCGGCGGAAGAATAATAATAATAATAAGAATTCTAACGGTTTCAATAGGTGCCTTCGCACCTTCGGTGCTTGGCCCCTAATAAGAAGAAGAATTCTAACGGATACAATAGGTGCCTTCGCACCTTCGGTGCTTGGCCCCTAATTAAAGCTGCAAGCAGCGATGAACGGGCCCTCGCACCCGGGCTCACCGCCGACCGGTGGCTTTAGGAAAACAGCAAATGGTGGGTAGTATGCTTTTAATACAGTAAAAATAGGAGAAATATGTCAAAGTCACTTAAATGTGCCAAATTTCCTGCTGCCAGCTGGTGGCGCTATGCATATAACTGATTATTGGCATGTAGATGTGTTCAGGCCACCACTTTCATCAAACATATGAAGTTTGGTGCAGATTGACTTTGGTATGTTTGAGTTAGTGCAAGATATGATATATCCTGCTGCCAATAGGTGGCGCTATAATAATATCTGTATATTGGCCTTTAGATGTCTTCAGGCCAGGACTCTTACCAAACATGTGAAGTTTGAGGCAGATCGGACATTTTATGGCTGAGTTATAACAACTTTTATGTCCATGGCGAAACATCAAACTTTGTCAGGCCGCCATGGACACGCCCTTTAACGAAAACTCAAGATCTTCACAATTTAACATCTCTAAGGCCTCGAGATCAGACTGACCAAATATAATGTTAATATCATTAAATCTCTAGGAGGAGTTTGGTACAAGTCATTTCCTGTTGCCAACAGGTGGCGCTGTGATTATAATAGAATATAGGCCTTCAGATTGGTTCAGGCCAGGACTCTTATCGAACATGTGAAGTTTGAGGCAAATCGGACATTTTATGGCTGAGTTATAACAAGATTTATATCCATGGCGAGACCACGAAATTTGCCAGGCCGCCACGGACACGCCCTTCAACGAAAACTCAAGATCTTCGCAATTTAACATCGCTAAAGCCTTTTTATTAGACTGACCGATTTTGGTGTTGATCTGATTAAATCTCCAGGAGGAATTTGTTGCAGAGTATAGCATGTCACTTCCTGGTGCCTGCAGGTGGCGCTATGAGTAAAACTGAATATGGGCATGTAGATGTCTTCAGGTCAGGAGTGTTATCACACATGTGAAGTTTGGGGCAGATCGGGCATTTTATGCCTGAGTTATAGCAACTTCCTTTTTCATGGCGAAGCATCGAAATTTGCGAGGCCGCCACGGACACGCCCTCTGATGAAAACTCTAGATCTTCGCAATTTAACGTCACAAAGGGCTTTAGATTAGACTCAGCAAATTTGGCGTTGATCCGAATAAATCTCTAGGAGGAGTTCGTTCAAGTATGACGCCTGAAAATGGCAAAAATGACACAAAATTTGCTGAGAAAATTAAAAATAACCGACTTCCTGTTGGGTGTCAAATTTTGCTCCAAGAGGCTTTTTTGTAGGTATTGGTGAGTTACATGTGTGTACCGATTTTCGTGCATGTACGTGAATCACAACTGAAAGCGCACACCGCGGAACGTGTAAAGGTGGCGCTATCGAGCCATTTTGACACACCCATCTCTGAACCCCATATCAGACGTCCATTTTCGCCAGGTTTGATGTGTGTGCAAAGTTTCATGAGTTTTCGGGTATGTTTAGGCCCTCAAAAATGCGATTCATTCCGGAGAAGAAGAATAATAATTAAAGCTGCAAGCAGCGTTGACCGGGCCCTCGCCGTCTGGCAGTCGCCATCCCGATAGCATCAGGAAAACGGTGCCCAGTTGGCACATGCATTCACAATAACCCTTTGGACTAACCCTAACTGTCTCTCCTCCTGTCTGACTCTTTCTCTTACCACCCATCCCACCTCCTTACACTCAGACACTTACCACACAAACACACACATAGAGTGCAGAGCAGAGTGAGATCAGATTTGTTTTTTAATTTTCTTTCATTCGTGGAGTTTTGTATAATTATGAAATGAACTGTGTTTAATCAGAATGAATAGTTATTTGTATGAAAAAAGTTTCAAAGAGTTAGGATGCTGCACTTTAAATATATAATAAATCATTGAAAATTGAAAATGGAAAATAAAATTCTAGGCACGCTATCTGCCTCAAAAACACAGGAAACAAATATTTGAATGTATTTTGTATTTTTATTTATTTGCCATGGCAACAGCATTTGATGCATCAGGGACGCCTTTACAGACTCTCATCGGCCGTGTTTTTACATCATTCTGATGAAGTTTGAAGAAAATCGAGTACAAATATATTGTTCGTTGTTCGTTCGTGTGTTAGTTCATTAACCAATGTTAACAAAAGAGACCCTATTTTAAATAGTTACCATGTTTTATGATCTACATCCATTTTTAAATATTATTTTAATGATCTATAAGCATCTGTGAAATAATTATAAACAAATATATTAAAAATAAATACATATTAACTTAGTTGATGTATTTGTTTCTCATTCTAATTAAGTGAACTGAGCAGTATAGTGTCATACTTATAAGATTTTTTATTCTATCAGTGAGATTGTATATATGTATATAAATCATATAATTTTTCCTTAAAAGATTAAAAAAAGATTTTAATGCTCTTTAAGCACCTATACAAAATAATTATGTAAAAGTACACTGACAGTACAGTCTATATCAACTGATTCTATGGATTATTTTCATTCTTATACACTGAGAATGAGCTAAATAGCATTAGAGGTCAAACGATTCCTTATCTTATGAGGACCTCTAGTGTTCATCCCTGGTATTAGAGCTTTAATCTGACAAATTTATGTGACACTTTTAATGTTTTTGGGGCCTCTGAGCATGATAACATTTTGAAACTACACGTATTTCCTAAGAATTTCTTGTTCTTTATATGTAAAAAGTTTTGATGAGTTAGAATAATGCAATTTAAAGATATATGAAAATAACTCTTCATCTTTTTTATTGTTACTTTCATAAATCACCACATCAACACCGTTCAAGATGTCCCAAAAGCCGTTCACAATTTAACATCTTCAGTATCTTGGCATCATGTTGACAAAGTTTGGTGTGAACTGTCTGATTCTGCTATGAGTGATATGAATTTATTCACAGCTATATTTAAAAACACAGGAAACAAATGTTAAAGTTTGACATGTTGCCATGGCAACAGCATTTTATGTATGAAGGACCCCTTCACAGATTCTCATCGGCCGTGTTTTGATATTATTCTGATGAAGTTTGAAGCAAATTGAGTAAAATTAAGAGGTTGATTTAAAAGCGTTTTGCAAGCAACACACTTCCTGCTGCCAGTTGGTGGCGCTATAACTTTGACTCATAATAGTCACATCTCTGTGATCGGTATCATACGACGAACAAACTGCTTAAGTTTGGTCAAAATCAGATAAAGTGTGTCAAAATTATTAGACATTTCCTGTTTCTCATTTCTCGCCATAATTTGTCGCCCTGCCACGGCCAAACCGTTCGAGATACCAAAAATCCCCTGGCAATTTTGCATTCCCAATATCTTGAGATCATGCTGACCGAGTTTGGTGGCCATCGGTGGAAAGGTCTAGGAGGAGTATTTCAAATTCCACAGCTTGATTTTTCCAAAAATCCATATTTAAATAAAAATAGCTGACTTCCTGTTGGTCGTAGCTAATGGGTGTAAATTAGAAAGTTGTCCGGCTTGATGAGTCCAATATATGTACCGAGTTTGGTGACTGTAGGACAAAGTAACCCCCCAACTTTTGTCAAAAGGTGGCGCTATGGAGCGCCTGCTCCACGCCCATTTATGGGCTTTTATCAGTGTTTAACTGTCATTAATACAGATGTGTGTGTTGAGTTTCATGAAATTCTAAGCATTTTAAGTGGCTCAAAAACACAAAAAACTAAAGTTAAAGTTTGACACGTTGCCATGGCAACATGATAAAAGTTATGGATAACGCCCTTCACAGATTCTTATCGGTCGTGTTTTGACATTATTGGGATGAAGTTTGAAGCAAATTGAGTAAAATTAAGAGGCTGAGTTTAAAGCGTTTCAAAAACGTCACGCTTTCTGCCGACAGTTGGTGGCGCTATAACTTTGACTCATAATAGTCACATCTCTGTGATCGGCATCAGACGGTGAACAAACTGCTGAAGTTTGGTCAAAATCAGACAAAGTATGTCAAAGTTATTAGGCACTTCCTGTTTCTCATTTCTCGCCATAACTTTGTCGCCCCGTCACGGTCAAACCGTTCGAGATATCAAAAATCCCCTGGCAATTTTGCGTCCCCAATGTCTTGAGATCATGCTGACCGAGTTTGGTGGCCATCGGTGGAAAGGCCTAGTAGGAGTATTTCAAATTCCATTGCATGCACTTTTTAGACATGCCTGAATAGCCGACTTCCTGTTTGGCGAAGCATGGACTATGAGTGTGAAATTTGTTCAGCCCGATGAGGTCTATATGTGTATGAATTTTGGTGACTGTAGGTCAACCGTTGTGCGCTCCAGAGCCCTTCAAAAGTCGCAATTTTCAACGCTGTGCCATGCCCCCCCCCCCAGGTGACCCCCCCATGTCAAAGTCTGTCCGGCCCTGATGGCCGCAGGTTCCAATGTGTGTGCAAAGTTTCAAGAGTTTTCGTGTATGTTAAGGCCCCCGAAATCCCCCAAAACAATGAAAAAAAAAAAATAAAAAAATAATAATAATAATAATAATAATAATCCTTAGAAAAACAATAGGGCCTTCGCCCTTTTGGGCTCGGGCCCTAATAAGAAACGGAGCAGATCCAATAGGGTCCTCACACCATCGGTGCTCGGGCCCTAATAATAATAAACGGAGCAGATCCAATAGGGTCCTCACACCATCGGTGCTCGGGCCCTAATAATAATAATAATAAACGGAGCAGATTCAATAGGGTCCTCACACCATCGGTGCTCGGGCCCTAATAAACGAAGCAGATCCAATAGGGTCCTCACACCATCGGTGCTCGGGCCCTAATAATAATAATAATAAACGGAGCAGATTCAATAGGGTCCTCACACCATCGGTGCTCGGGCCCTAATTAAAGCTGCAAGCAGCGATGGTAGGGCCCTCGCACTCGGGCTCACCGCCGATCGGTGGCGAATGGTGGGCACTATGCTATTAACACAGTAAATGTAGGAGGAATATGTCAAAGTCATTGATATGTGCCAATCTTCTTGCTGCCAGCTGGTGGCGCTATGCCTATAACTGAATATTGGCATGCAGATGTGTTCAGGCCAGTGCTTTTATCAAACATATGAAGTTTGGTGAAGATTGAACAAGGCATGCTTGAGTGTAAGTCATGACATATCCTGCTACCAACAGGTGGCGCTATTACGAAATATTGGCTTTTAGATGTCTTCAGGCCAGGACTGTTGGCAATCATGTCAAGTTTGGTGCAAATTGTACATTGCATTCTTAAGTTAGTGTAAAACAAGTAATTTGCTGTTGCCAGCTGGTGGCGCTATGACTATAACTAAATATTGGCATGTAAATGTATTCAGGCCAGGACTCTTATCAAACATATTAAGTTTGGGGCTGATTGGACATTGCATGCCTGAGTTACAGTAACTTCCTGTTTCATTGCATTAAGAGTATGCTTTAGCACTTAGCTAAATGTTGCTAACATGTTTCTAGCATGTTGCTACCCTATTTAACACTTGTTGATATTTTTAAAATGTTGTTGGGCATCCACATCGGTATTAAACATGTGACTTTCTGTTGCCAGCAGGTGGCACTATGACTATAACTGAATATAGGCATGGGCTTGTGTTCAGACCAGGACTCTTATCAAACATATTAAGCTTGGGTCAGATTGGACATTGTATGCATGAGTTACACTTATTTTTCTTTGTATTAATATCATGCTTTAGCTCTTAGCTAAGTGTTGCTAGCATGTTTTAACATGATTCTAGCATGATGCTAGCCTATTTAAAACTTGCTAACGCTTTTTAATATGTTGCTAGGAGTCCGTAATACCATTAAATGTCACTTCCTGTTGTCAGCAGGTGGCGCTGTGATTATAACTGAATATGGGCATGTATATATCTTCAGGCCAGGAGTCTTATCAAACATGTGAAGTTTGGGGCTGATTGGACATTGCATGCCTGAGTTACAGTAACTTCCTGTTTTATGTCTTTAACAACATGCTTTAGCACTAAGTAAGTGCTGCTAGCATGTTTGGGTACGTTTTAAACTAGTTTAGCACTCAATGGCTTTTTTAGTGTGTTGCTAATAATGTGTCACAGTGTTAAACATGTCACTTCCTGTTGACAGTAGGTGGCGCTATGACTATAACTGAATATTGGCATATAGATATCTTCAGGTCAGGACTGTTATCAAACATGTGAAGTTTGGGGCTGATTGGACATTGCATGCCTGAGTTAGAGTAACTTCCTGTTTCATTGCATTAAGAGTATGCTTTAGCACTTAGCTAAATGTTGCTAACATGTTATAGCATGTTTCTAGCATGTTGCTACCCTGTTTAACAGTTGTTGAATTTTTTTAAAATGTTGCTAGGCATCCACAACAGTATTAAACATGTGGCTTCCTGTTACCAGCTGGTGGCGCTATGACTATAACTGAATACGGGCATTGGCGTGTGTTTAGGCCAGGATTCTTATCAAACATGTTAAGTTTGGGTCAGATTCAACATTATATACATGAGTTACAGCAATTTTCTTTTGTATTTGTATTAATAGCATGCTTTAGCTCTTAGCTAAGTGTTGCTAGCATGTTTTAGCATGTTTGTAGCATGTTGCTAGCCTATTTAAGACTTGTTAACGCTTTTCAATATGTTTCTAGGAGTCCGTAACAGTGTTAAACATGTAATTTCCTGTTGTCAGCAGGTGGCGCTATGACTATAACTGAATATGGGCACTGATGTGTGTTCAGGACCGGACTGTCATCAAACATGTGAAGTTTGAGGCAGATCGGACATCGTATGCCTGAGTTATAGCAACTTCCTTTTTCATGGCGAAACATCAAAGTTTGTCCGGCCGCCACGGACACGCCCTTCGACGAAAACTCTAAAGCTTCGCAATTTAACATCGCAAAGGCCTTATGATGACACTCAGCAAATTTGAAGATGATCGGATAAAAACTGTAGGAGGAGTTTGTTAAAGTATGAGGCCTGAAAATGGCAAAAACTGCACAAAAATCATACAGGAAATTCAATATAACGGACTTGTTTCGGATGTTGCACCAGGAGACTTTTTTGTAGGTATTGGTGTGTTACATATGTGTACCGAGTTTCGTACATGTACATGAAACGTAGCTCGAGGGGCACTCCGTTGAAATTTTATAGGTGGCGCTATCGAGCCATTTTGCCACACCCACTTTTGAAAACCATATCAGATGTAAATTTTCGCCAGGTCTGATGCGTGTGCAAAGTTTCGTGAGTTTTCGGGCATGTTTAGGCCCTCAAAAAGACTTTTCACTTTGGAGAAGAAGAAGAAGAAGAATTAAAGCTGCAAGCAGCGATGACCGGGCCCTCGCCGACTGTGCAGTCGCCATCCCGATAGCATCAGGAAAACGGTGCCCAGTTGGCACATGCATTCACAGTAACCCTTTGGACTAACCCTAACTGTCTCTCCTCCTCTCTGACTCTTTCTCTTACCACCCATCCCCCCTCCTTACACTCAGCCACATACCACACAAACACACACATAGAGAGCAGAGCAGAGTGAGATCAGATATGTTTTTTTTATTTTCTTTCAGTTGTGGAGTTTTGTATAATTATGAAATGAACTGTGTTTGATCAGAATGAATAGTTATTTGTATGAAAAAAGTTTCAAAGAGTTAGGATGCTGCACTTTAAATATATAATAAATCATTGAAAATGGAAAATGAAATTCTAAGCACGCTATCTGCCTCAAAAACACAGGAAACAAATATTTGAATGTATTTTTTATTTTTATTTATTTGCCATGGCAACAGCATTTGATGCATCAGGGACGCCTTTACAGACTCTCATCGGCCGTGTTTTTACATTATTCTGATGAAGTTTGAAGAAAATCGAGTACAAATAAATTGTTCATTGTTCGTTCGTGTTTGTAAGTTCATTAACCATTGTTAACAAAAGAGACCCTATTTTAAATAGTTACCATGTTTTATGATCTACAACCATTTTTAAATATTATTTTAATGATCTATAAGCATCTGTGAAATAATTATAAACAAATATATTAAAAATAAATACATATTAACTTAGTTGATGTATTTGTTTCTCATTCTAATTAAGTGAACTGAGCAGTATAGTGTCATACTTATAAGATTTTTTGTTCTATCAGTGAGAGTCTATATATGTATATAAATCATATAATTTTTCCTTAAAAGATTAAAAAAAGATTTTAATGCTCTTTAAGCACCTATACAAAACAATTATGTACACTGACAGTACAGTATATATCAACTGATTCTATGGATTATTGTCATTCCTATACACTGACAATGAGCTAAATAGCATTAGAGGTCAAACGATTCCTTATTTTATGAGGACCTCTAGTGTTCATCCCTGGTATTAGAGCTTTAATCTGACAAATTTATATGACACTTTTAATGTTTTTGGGGCCTCTGAGCATGATAACATTTTGAAACTACACGTATTTCCTAAGAATTTCTTGTTCTTTATATGTAAAAAGTTTTGATGAGTTAGAATAATGCAATTTAAAGATATATGAAAATAACTCTTCATCTTTTTTATTGTTACTTTCATAAATCACCACATCAACACCGTTCAAGATGTCCCAAAGCCGTTCACAATTTAACATCTTCAGTATCTTGGCATCATGTTGACAACGTTTGGTGTGAACTGTCTGATTCTGCTATGAGTGATATGAATTTATTCACAGCTATATTTAAAAACACAGGAAACAAATGTTAAAGTTTGACACGTTGCCATGGCAACAGCATTTGATGTATCAAGGACCCCTTCACAGATTCTCATCGGCCGTGTTTTGATATTATTCTGATGAAGTTTGAAGCAAATTGAGTAAAATTAAGAGGTTGATTTAAAAGCGTTTTGCAAGCAACACACTTCCTGCTGCCAGTTGGTGGCGCTATAACTTTGACTCATAATAGTCACATCTCTGTGATCGGTATCATACGACGAACAAACTGCTTAAGTTTGGTCAAAATCAGATAAAGTGTGTCAAAATTATTAGACATTTCCTGTTTCTCATTTCTCGCCATAATTTGTCGCCCTGCCACGGCCAAACCGTTCGAGATACCAAAAATCCCCTGGCAATTTTGCATTCCCAATGTCTTGAGATCATGCTGACCGAGTTTGGTGGCCATCGGTGGAAAGGTCTAGGAGGAGTATTTCAAATTCCACAGCTTGATTTTTCCAAAAATCCATATTTAAATAAAAATAGCTGACTTCCTGTTGGTCGTAGCTAATGGGTGTAAATTAGAAAGTTGTCCGGCTTGATGAGTCCAATATATGTACCGAGTTTGGTGACTGTAGGACAAAGTAACCCCCCAACTTTTGTCAAAAGGTGGCGCTATGGAGCGCCTGCTCCACGCCCATTTATGGGCTTTTATCAGTGTTTAACTGTCATTAATACAGATGTGTGTGTTGAGTTTCATGAAATTCTAAGCATTTTAAGTGGCTCAAAAACACAAAAAACTAAAGTTAAAGTTTGACACGTTGCCATGGCAACATGATAAAAGTTATGGATAACGCCCTTCACAGATTCTTATCGGTCGTGTTTTGACATTATTGTGATGAAGTTTGAAGCAAATTGAGTAAAATTAAGAGGCTGAGTTTAAAGCGTTTCAAAAACGTCACGCTTTCTGCTGCCAGTTGGTGGCGCTATAACTTTGACTCATAATAGTCACATCTCTGTGATCGGCATCAGACGATGAACAAACTGCTGAAGTTTGGTCAAAATCAGACAAAGTCTGTCAAAGTTATTAGGCACTTCCTGTTTCTCATTTCTCGCCATAAATTTGTCGCCCCGTCACGTTCAAACCGTTCGAGATATCAAAAATCCCCTGGCAATTTTGCATCCCCAATGTCTTGAGATCATACTGACCGAGTTTGGTGGCCATCGGTGGAAAGGCCTAGTAGGAGTATTTCAAATTCCATTGCATGCACTTTTTAGACATCCCTGAATAGCCGACTTCCTGTTTGGCGAAGCACGGACTATGAGTGTGAAATTTGTTCGGCCCGATGAGGTCTATATGTGTATGAATTTTGGTGACTGTAGGTCAACCGTTGTGCGCTCCAGAGCCCTTCAAAAGTCGCAATTTTTAACGCTGTGCCATGCCCCCCCCAGGTGACCCCCCCATGTCAAAGTCTGTCCGGCCCTGATGGCCGCAGGTTCCAATGTGTGTGCAAAGTTTCAAGAGTTTTCGTGTATGTTAAGGCCCCCGAAATCCCCCAAAACATTGAAAAAAAAATAATAATAATAATAATTAAAGCTGCGAGCAGCGATGAACGGGCCCTCGCACCCGGGCTCACCGCCGACCGGTGGCTTCAGGAAAACAGCAATCGGTGGGCAGTATGCTTTTAATACAGTAAATATAGAAAAAATATGTCATAAGTCATTTAAATGTGCCAAAATTGCTGCTGCCAGCTGGTGGCGCTATGCCTATAACTGATTATTGACATGTAGATGTGTTCAGGCCAGCACTATTATCAAACATATGAAGTTTGGTGCAGATTGACCTTGGTGTGTTTGAGTTAGTGAAATATATGAGATATCCTGCTGCCAACAGGTGGCGCTATGATAATATCTGAATATTGGTCTTTAGGTGTCTTCAGGCCAGGACTCTTACCAAACCTGTGAATTTTGTGGCAGATCAGACATTTTCAGGCTAAGTTATAACCACTTCTATGTCTATGCAGAAACATCAAACTTTGTCAGGCCACCACGGACATGCCCTTTAATGAAAACTCAAGATCTTCACAATTTAACATCTCTAAGGCCTCAAGATCAGACTGACCAAATATAATGTTGATTTAATTAAATGCAATCAATGCAAGGACTTCAGATAGATGCCAACTGTGAACCAGTATGCTACAAATAAGAACATGTAATTCATGATGATAGCAAAATGTTATTATTGCTTCCTTTATATCCACCACTTCTGCTTAAATGTCATTGTTACCTATCTGTACAATTTTTGTATAATATATTTTTGTATAAAATCAATTGTTGTCATAACTAAGAATCAATAAGGAAGACGGTGCCCAGTTGGCACATGCATTCACAGTAACCATCTGCTAGTTTGGATTTTAAGTTTACAGAATTGAAAGGGTTACACTTTAAAATCAACACACAGACACATACACACAAAATATAAAATGTTGCCATCCAGTTTCATTTGTTAAAATTAACTATATCAGTTAACATGACCAATAAATAAATAGCATTTATTAATGTTAATTAATATTAAGCTAAAAAAAGTATTCATATAAAGTTTATGTACTGTGAATTAACATGAACATGAACACAGTTCATGTGGGTGTACAGCAATACACAATAAAGTGCTCTATAAACGCTTCATTCTTTCAAAATATCTTTAAAAATCAAGTTGAGTATTTTAACGGGGTGATACATATATATAACTGATCTTAAAATTATGGTTTTCAGATGTTTTGAAGAGATAACAGTAACGTTTGTTTTGTTGTCAAAGTTTGTCTTAATTTTTTATTATTATGATTTTATATTCAATAAATAACACTATGTAAATATTGTCTATCAATGAAGATAAATTGATCATGCTAAAAAGTTTTATTTTTTAAAATCTTTTGCTATGTGACTGAATAGGACAAGTTCATGGTACAGTTAAGTAAAAAATAAATAAAAAACAACAACTGCAAAAAATGAACAATGAAAGACTTAGTGACCCTTTATATTTTCTCAAAATATCAGACTCTCAAAGATCAGACATATTTATGTAATTACACTACATACAGTATGTGCATTTTGTTCAAAGATGGTCTGTAGGATGGCTCTCTACTCTGTCACCCTCTCTGCCTCTCACCCCTCCCCCCTGCAATAATGAGCTTCTCTGTGCCTGACTGAACGCACACACATACTGTAGAGACATTCACCAGAGTGACAGCAGGTTTCTGAGTTCTTTTTTAAATTTTCTTTAATTCATAGAAGCTTGTATACATTTTTTATTTCCAGCACTTGCTCCGAATGATTAGATCTCTGTGTGAAAAAAGTTTTAAAGAGTTTGGATGCTGCACTTTAAAGATATAAAAATATTTTTTACTATATCTTTAAAAAATCACCACGTCCACACCGTTCAAGATATCCAAAATCCGGTCGCAATTTAACATCTTCAGAATATTCTCTTCATGTTAAAAAAGTTTGGTGTGAACAGCTGGTTGTTCTTAGAAGTAGTGTGCATTTGTTTACAGCCTGATTTTTCCAAAAATCCACATTCAAATCAAAATAGCCGGCTTCCTGTTGGTCTCAGCTAATGAGTTTGATTTAGAAAGTTGTCCAAATTGATGAGATTAATATATGTACAGAGTTTAGTGACTGTAGGAAAAACTAACCCCCCAACTTTTGTCAAAAGATGGCGCTATAGAGTGCCTGCTCCACGCCCATTTATGACCTTTTGCCAGTGTCTAACTATCATAAATATTGATGTGTGTGTTGAGTTTCATGAAATTCTAAGCATGTTAACTGCCTCGAAAAGACAGGAATCTAATTTTAAAGTTTGACATGTTGCCATGGCAACAGCATTCGATTTATCATCGACCCCTTTACATATTCTTATCGGCCGTGTTTTGACATGATTTTGATGAAGTTTAAAGAAAATCGAGTAAAATTAAGAGGCTGATATCAAAGCATTTTGAAAATGACACACTTCCTACTGCCAGTTGGTGGCGCTATAACTTTGACTCATAATAGTCACATTTATGGAATCGGCATCATACAACGAACAAACTGGTGAAGTTTCATCAGAATCAGGCAATGTGGTCAACAGTTATTAGACACTTCCTGTTTCTCATTTCTCGCCATAACTTTGTCGCCTTGCCACGGCCAAACCGTTCGAGATATCAAAAATCTCCTCGCAATTTAGCGTCCCCAATGTCTTGAGATCATGCTGACCGAGTTTGGTGACAATCCCATGGAATTCCTGGGAGGAGTACGTTAAATTCCAGAGCATGCACTTTTTAAACAGCCCTAAATATCTCACTTCCTGTTGCGTGGAGCCCATGACATAGAGTACAAAAGTTGTTTGGCTCAGTGAGATCTATATGTGTACCGAGTTTCATATCAATACATGCAAGTATGTGTGCGCAGTACATCAAGTTTTCAAACTGTGTTCCAGGGGGCGCTGTAGAGGCCCTGAACCACGCCCGGGTCCCAGCCTCTTTGGCGTCCTGATGGCCGCAGATTCCGACGTGTGTGCAAATTTTCAAGAGTTTTTGAGTATGTTAAGGCCCCCAAAAGTGCCCGGAAGGTTGAAAAAAAAAATAATAATAATAATAATAATAATAATTAAAGCTGCAAGCAGCGTTGACCGGGCCCTCGCCGCCTGGCAGTCGCCATCCCGATAGCATCAGGAAAACGGTGCCCAGTTGGCACATGCATTCACAGTAACCCTTTGGACTAACCCTAACTGTCTCTCCTCCTGTCTGACTCTTTCTCTTGCCACCCATCCCCCCTCCTTACACTCAGCCACTTACCACACAAACACACACATAGAGTGCAGAGCAGAGTGAGATCAGATATGTTTTTTTAATTTTCTTTCATACGTGGAGTTTTGTATAATTATGAAATGAACTGTGTTTAATCAGAATGAATAGTTATTTGTATGAAAAAAGTTTCAAAGAGTTAGGATGCTGCACTTTAAATATATAATAAATTATTGAAAATTGAAAATGGAAAATGAAATTCTAGGCACGCTATCTGCCTCAAAAACCCAGGAAACAAATATTTGAATGTATTTTGTATTTTTATTTATTTGCCATGGCAACAGCATTTGATGCATCAGAGACGCCTTTACAGACTCTCATCGGCCGTGTTTTTACATCATTCTGATGAAGTTTGAAGAAAATCGAGTACAAATATATTGTTCGTTGTTCGTTCGTGTGTTAGTTCATTAACCATTGTTAACAAAAGAGACCCTATTTTAAATAGTTACCATGTTTTATGATCTACAACCATTTTTAAATATTATTTTAATGATCCATAAGCATCTGTGAAATAATTATAAACAAATATATTAAAAATAAATACATATTAACTTAGTTGATGTATTTGTTTCTCATTCTAATTAAGTGAACTGAGCAGTATAGTGTCATACTTATAAGATTTTTTGTTCTATCAGTGAGAGTCTATATATGTATATAAATCATATAATTTTTCCTTAAAAGATTAAAAAAAGATTTTAATGCTCTTTAAGCACCTATTCAAAATAATTATGTAAAAGTACACTGACAGAACAGTATATATCAACTGATTCTATGGATTATTTTCATTCTTATACACTGAGAATGAGCTAAATAGCATTATTGTTCAAACGATTCCTTATCTTATGAGGACCTCTAGTGTTCATCCCTGGTACTAGAGCTTTAATCTGACAATTTATATGACACTTTTAATGTTTTTGGGGCCTCTGAGCATGATAACATTTTGAAACTATACGTATTTCCTAAGAATTTCTTGTTCTTTATATGTAAAAAGTTTTGATGAGTTAGAATAATGCAATTTAAAGATATATGGAAATAACTCTCCATCTTTTTTACTGTTACTTTCATAAATCACCACATCAACACCGTTCAAGATATCACAAAGCCGTTCACATTTTAACATCTTCAGTATCTTGGCACCATGTTGACAAAGTTTGGTGTCTGATTCTGCTATGAGTGATATGAATTTATTCAGCTATATTTTTCCAAAAATCCACATTCAAATCAAAATAGCTGACTTCCTGTTGGTCGTAGCTAATGGGTGTAAATTTTTTGCAAAAAAAATCTGGTGACCAAAAATTATTAGGCTGTAGTTGAGAACTGTTAGTTTTATGGACAGTTAGAATGTTTTGTATATGCAGACAAGGGCTTTATGATGGGCCTGATTTGAATTTAGAAAAAAAAAAAAAATTCTTAAACATGTTTGAAGTTCTTAATAGATTTCACTGTTGCACATTTAGTCTTTTTATTTTTTTACAGTAATGTGCATTTTGCAGTTTGTTTACATGGTGTACATTGGATGCACATATTTATGACTTCTTGTTACAGTATTTATTTAAAATAAAAGTTGTTTAAAATAAACAACTGTGTGCACCCTATTATTAATGTAGATGTGTATTTCAGTAATAAACTTAAGTAGGGGAGTTACCAGCATTTATATCAAAATAGTGATCCCATGTCTGCAAAACTAACATTTTAAATGAAATATTGATAGCTAATCGATATCGAATCGAATTGAATCGAATCGAAACCATAAAAATAACAATTGAATCGAATTGCCAAATTGGTCACAATACCCAGCCCTAATTCACATCCTAATGAATAAACAACCAAGAGTTTAAATATTCCCTTCTATCTCCTCCTCTCTGACTCTCTTTTTCCACCCATCCCCCCTCCCCACTGTCACCCTAACACTCAAAAAACACACACCCACTTACCACGCACACACATAAGTGCAGAGCAGAGAGGGATCAGATTTGTTTTTTAATTTTCATTAATTCATAGATCTTTGTATAATTATGAAATGAACGTTGTCTGATCAGAATGACTAGTAGTCTGTATGAAAAAAGTTTCAAAGACTTTGGATGCTGCACTTTAAAGATATAATAAAATTACGGCTATCTTTTTTTACTCCGATTTCAATCAATCACCACATCAACACCGTTCAAGATATCCTAAATCTGTTCGCAATTTAGAATCTTCAGAATGTTGGCATCATGTCAAAAAAGTTTGGTGTGAATTGGTTGGTTTTCCCGAGAGAAGTATATAAAATTCCACAGCCTGATTTTTCCAAATATCCACATTTAAATCAAAATAGCCGACTTCCTGTCGATCGTAGCTAATGGGTGTAAATTAGAAATGTTTCTGGCTTGATGAGATCAATATATGTACCGAGTTTGGTGACTGTAGGACAAACTAAACCCCCAACTTTTGTCAAAAGGTGGCGCTATGGAGCGCCTGCTCCACGCCCATTTATGGGCTTTTATCAGTGTCTAAAAATCATTAATACAGATGTGTGTGTGAAGTTTCATGAAATTCTGATTATTTTAAGTGGCTCCAAAACACAAAAAGCTAAAGTTAAAGTTTGACACGTTGCCATGGCAACATGATAAAAGTTATCGATAATGCAATTCACAGATTCTCATTGGCCGTGTTTCAACATTATTGAGAAGAAGTTTGAAGCAAATTGAGTAAAATTAAGAGGTTGATTTAAAAGCATTTAGAAAACGTTGCGCTTTGTGCTGCCAGTTGGTGGCGCTATAACTTTGACTCCTAATAGTCACATCTCTGTGATCGGCATCATAAGATGAACAAACTGCTGAAGTTTGGTCAAAATCAGACAAAGTGTGTTAAAGTTATTAGACACTTCCTGTTTCTCATTTCTCGCCATAACTTTGTCGCCCCGCCACGGCCAAACCGTTCGAGATATCAAAAATCCCCTGGCAATTTTGCGTCCCCAATGTCTTGAGATCATGCTGACCGAGTTTGGTGGCCATCGGTGGAAAGGTCTAGGAGGAGTATTTCAAATTCCATTGCATGCGCTTTTTAGACATCCCTGAATAGCTGACTTCCTGTTTGGTGAAGCACGGACTGTGAGCACGGAAGTTGTTCGGCCCGATGAGGTCTATATGTGTATGAATTTTGGTGACTGTAGATCAATTGGTGTGCGCTCCAGAGTCCCTCAAAAGTCGCAATTTTTAACGCTGTGCCACGCCCCCCCCAGGTGACCCCCCCATGTCAAAGTCTGTCCGGCCCTGATGGCCGCAGGTTCCAATGTGTGTGCAAATTTTCAAGAGTTTTCGTGTATGTTAAGGGCCCCAAAATCCCCCAAAACATTGAAAAAAAAATAATAATAATAATAATCCTTAGAAAAACAATAGGGCCTTCGCCCTTTTGGGCTCGGGCCCTAATTAAAGCTGCGAGCAGCGATGAACGGGCCCTCGCACCTGGGCTCACCGCCGACCGGTGGCTTCAGGAAATCAGCAAACGGTGGGCAGTATGCTTTTAATACAGTAAATATAGAAAAAAGTCAATAGTCATTTAAATGTGCCAAACTTGCCGCTGCCAGATGGTGGCGCTATGCTTGTAACTAATTATTGGCATGTAGATGTGTTCAGGCCAGCACTATTATCAAACATATGAAGTTTGGTGCAGATTGACCTTGGTATGTTTGAGTTAGTGAAAGATATGATATATCCTGCTGCTAACAAGTAAGAACAAGATTCATGATAACAAAATGTTATTATTGCTTGCTTTACGTCCACCACTTCTGCTGAAATGTCATCGTTACCTATCTGTACAATTTTTGTGTGGATATTGCTTTGCTGGTGACTCCTGTTATAAGACATCACTCTTAAGCGCTACATTACTAAGAATCAATAATGAAGACGGTGCCCACTTGGCACATGCATTCAAAGTAACCCTCTGCTAGTTTGGATTTAAAGTTTACAGAATTGAAAGGGTTAGACTTTAAAATCAACACACAGACACATACACACAAAATATAAAATGTTGCCATTCAGTTTTATTTGTTAGCATTAACTATATTAGTTAACATGACCAATAAATAAATAGCATTTATTAATGTTAATTAATATTAAGCTAAAAAAAAGTATTCATATATAGTTTATGTACTGTGAATTAGCATGAACATGAACACAGTTCATGTGGGTGTACAGCAATACACAATAAAGTGCTCTATAAACTCTTCATTCTTTCAAAATATCTTTAAAAATCAAGTTGAGTATTTTAACGGGGTGATATATATATTTATAACTGATCTTAAAATTATGGTTTTCAGATGTTTTGAAGAGATAACAGTAAAGTTTGTTTTGTTGTCAAAGTTTGTCTTAATTTTTTATTATTATGATTTTATATTCAATAAATAACACTATGTAAATATTGTCTATCAATGAAGATAAATTGATCATGCTAAAAAGTTGTATTTTTTAAAATCTTTTGCTATGTGACTGAATAGGACAAGTTCATGGTACAGTTAAGTAAAAAATAAATAAAAAACAACAACTGCAAAAAATGAACAATGAAAGACTTAGTGACCCTTTATATTTTCTCAAAATATCAGACTCTCAAAGATCAGACATATTTATGTAATTACACTACATACAGTATGTGCATTTTTTGTTCAAAGATGGTCTGTAGGATGGCTCTCTACTCTGTCACCCTCTCTGCCTCTCACCCCTCCCCCCTGCAATAATGAGCTTCTCTGTGCCTGACTGAACGCACATACATACAGTAGAGACATTCACCAGAGTGACAGCAGGTTTCTGAGTTCTTTTTTAAATTTTCTTTAATTCATAGAAGCTTGTATACATTTTTTATTTCCAGCACTTGCTCAGAATGATTAGATCTCTGTGTGAAAAAAGTTTTAAAGAGTTTGGATGCTGCACTTTAAAGATATAAAAATATTTTTTACTATATCTTTAAAAAATCACCACGTCCACACCGTTCAAGATATCCAAAATCCGGTCGCAATTTAACATCTTCAGAATATTCTCTTCATGTTAAAAAAGTTTGGTGTGAACAACTGGTTGTTCTTAGAAGTAGTGTGCATTTGTTTACAGCCTGATTTTTCCAAAAATCCACATTCAAATCAAAATAGCCGGCTTCCTGTTGGTCTCAGCTAATGAGTTTGATTTAGAAAGTTGTCCAAATTGATGAGATTAATATATGTACAGAGTTTAGTGACTGTAGGAAAAACTAACCCCCCAACTTTTGTCAAAAGATGGCGCTATAGAGTGCCTGCTCCACGCCCATTTATGACCTTTTGCCAGTGTCTAACTATCATAAATATTGATGTGTGTGTTGAGTTTCATGAAATTCTAAGCATGTTATCTGCCTCGAAAAGACAGGAATCTAATTTTAAAGTTTGACATGTTGCCATGGCAACAGCATTCGATTTATCATCGACCCCTTTACATATTCTTATCGGCCGTGTTTTGACATGATTTTGATGAAGTTTAAAGAAAATCGAGTAAAATTAAGAGGCTGATATCAAAGCATTTTGAAAATGACACACTTCCTGCTGCCAGTTGGTGGCGCTATAACTTTGACTCATAATAGTCACATTTATGGAATCGGCATCATACAACGAACAAACTGGTGAAGTTTCATCAGAATCAGGCAATGTGGTCAACAGTTATTAGACACTTCCTGTTTCTCATTTCTCGCCATAACTTTGTCGCCTTGCCACGGCCAAACCGTTCGAGATATCAAAAATCTCCTCGCAATTTAGCGTCCCCAATGTCTTGAGATCATGCTGACCGAGTTTGGTGACAATCCCATGGAATTCCTGGGAGGAGTACGTTAAATTCCAGAGCATGCGCTTTTTAAACAGCCCTAAATATCTCACTTCCTGTCAGGTGGAGCCTATGACATAGAGTACAAAAGTTGTTTGGCTCAGTGAGATCTATATGTGTACCGAGTTTCATATCAATACATGCAAGTATGTGTGCGCAGTACATCAAGTTTTCAAACTGTGTTCCAGGGGGCGCTGTAGAGGCCCTGAACCACGCCCGGGTCCCAGCCTCTGTGGCGTCCTGATGGCCGCAGATTCCGACGTGTGTGCAAATTTTCAAGAGTTTTTGAGTATGTTAAGGCCCCCAAAAGTGCCCGGAAGGTTGAAAAAAAAAAATAAAAAAAAATAATAACCCTTAGAAGAACAATAGGGCCTTCGCCCTTTTGGGCTCGGGCCCTAATAATAACCCTTAGAAGAACAATAGGGCCTTCGCCCTTTTGGGCTCGGGCCCTAATTAAAGCTGCAAGCAGCGATGAACGGGCCCTCGCACCAGGGCTCACCGCCGACCGGTGGCTTTAGGAAAACAGCAAACGGTGGGCAGTATGCTTTTAATACAGTAAATGTAGGAAAAATAGATCAAAGTCACTTAAATGTGCCAAACCTCCTGCTGCCAGCTGGTGTCGCTATGCCTGTAACTGATTATTGACATGTAGATGTGTTCAGGCCAGCACTTTCATCAAACATATGAAGTCTGGTTCAGATTGACCTTGGTATGTTTAAGTTAGTGCAAGATATGATATATCCTGCTGTCAATAGGTGGCGCTATGATAATATCTGAATATTGGCCTTAAGGTGTCTTCAGGCCAGGACTCTTATCAAACATGTGAAGTTTGAGGCAGATTGGACATTTTATGGCTGAGTTATAATAACTTCTATGTCCATGACCAAACATCAAACTTTGTCAGGCCACCACGGACATGCCCTTCAACGAAAACTCAAGATCTTCGCAATTTAACATCACTAAAGCCTTTTTATTAGACTGACCGATTTTGGTGTTGATCTGTATAAATCTCTTGGAGGAGTTTGTTGTAGAGTACAGCATGACACTTCCTGTTGCCAGCAGGTGGTGCTATGACTATAACTGAATATGGGCATGTAGATGTCTTCAGGTCAGGAGTGTTATCACACATGTGAAGTTTGGGACAGATCGGACATTGTATGCCTGAGAAACTTCCTTTTTCATGGCGAAACATCGAAATTTGCGAGACCGCTATGGACACGCCCTCCAATGAAAACTCTAGATCTTTGCAATTTAACGTCACAAAGTGCTTTAGATTACACTCAGCAAATTTGGCGTTAATCCGGATAAATCTCTAGGAGGAGTTCGTTCAAGTACGAGGCCTGAAAATGGCAAAAATGACAAAATTTGCTGAGAAAATTAAAAATAACCGACTTCCTGTTGGGTGTCAAATTTTGCTCCAAGAGGCTTTTTTGTAGGTATTGGACCCTATTTTAAATAGTTACCATGTTTTATGGTCTACAAGCATTTTTAAATATTATTTTAATGATCTATAAGCATCTGTGAAATAATTATAAACAAATATATTAAAAATAAATACATATTAACTCAGTAGATTTTTTGGCCTTTTTGTATTTGTTTCTCATTCTAATTAAGTGAACTGAGCAGTATAGTGTCATTCTTATAAGATACTTTGTTCTATCAGTGAGAGTGTGTATATGTATTTAAATCACATAATTTTTCCTTAAAAGATAAAAAAAAAAGATTTTAATGCTCTTTAAGCACCTATACAAAATAATTATGTAAAATTACACTGACATTACAGTACATATCAACTGATTCTATGGATTATTGTCATTCTTATACACTGACAATGAGCTAAATAGCATTAGAGGTCAAACGATTCCTTATCTTATGATGACCTCTAGTGTTCATCCCTGGTATTACAGCTTTAATCTGACGAATTTATTTGACACTTTTAATGTTTTTGGGGCCTCTGAGCATGATAACATTTTGAAACTACACGTATTTCCTAAGAATTTCTTGTTCTTTATATGTAAAAAGTTTTGATGAGTAAGAATAATGCAATTTAAAGATATATGAAAATAACTCTTCATCTTTTTTATTGTTACTTTCATAAATCACCACATCAACACCGTTCAAGATATCCCAAAGCCGTTCACAATATAGGGAACATTTTCCCTATATTCTGTTGATGATGATAAGAACATGTAATTCATGATGATAACAAAATGTTATTATTGCTTGCTTTACGTCCACCACTTCTGCTTAAATGTCATCGTTACCTATCTGTTCAATTTTTGTATGGATATTGCTTTGCAGGTGACTCCTGTTATAAGACATCGCTTTTTAAGCGCTACATAACAAAGAATCAATTAGGAAAACGGTGCCCAGTTGGCACATGCATTCACAGTAACCCTCAGCCAGTTTGGAATTAAAGTTTACTGAATTGAAAGGGTTAAAATTTAAAATCAACACACAGACACATGCACACAATATATAAAATTGCCAACCAGTTTCATTTGTTAACATTAACTATATTAGTTAACATGAACAATAGTTAAATAGTATTTATTAATTTTAATATTAAGCCAAAAAAAGTATTCATATATCGTTTAATGGTAAAATAGTATATTTTAACATTAGTTTATGTTCTGTGAATTAACATGAACATGAACACAGTTCATGTGGGTGTACAGCAATACACAAAGTGCTCTATAAATGCTTCATTCTTTCAAAATATCTTTAAAAATCAAGTTGAGTATTGTAATGGGGTAATGGGTTTCACTCTCTCTCTTCCTTTCACCCCTCCCCCCTCAGTCTCTCTTAAGTTACTGTGACTCAACTACGCACACACACAGAGACTCAGAGTGACAGCAGGTTTCTGATTTCGATTTTTAATTTTCTTTAATTCATATAAGCTTGTAAAAAAATTATATTTACAGCACTTGCTCAGAATGATAAGATCTCTGTGTGAAAAAAGTTGTAAAGAGTTTGGATGCTGCACTTTAAAGATATTAAAAAATTACGGTTATGTTTTTTACTACATCTTTAAAAAATCACTACGTCAACACCGTTCAAGATATCCCAAATCCGCTCGCAATTTAACATCTTCAGAATCTTCTCTTCATGTTAAAAAAGTTTGGTGTGAATACCTTGTTGTTCTTAGAAGGAGTGTGAATTTGTTTACAGCCTGATTTTTCCAAAAATCCACATTCAGTTCAAAATAGCTGGCTTCCTGTTGGTCTTAGCTAATGAGTTTGATTTATAAGGTTTTCCAGATTGATGAGAACAATATACGTACAGAGTTTGGTGACTGTAGGAAAAACTAACCCCCCAACTTTTGTCAAAAGATGGCGCTATAGAGTGCCTGCTCCACGCCCATTTATGACCTTTTGCCAGTGTCTAACTATCATTAATATTGATGTGTGTGTTGAGTTTCATGAAATTCTAAGCATGTTATCTGCCTCGAAAAGACAGGAATCTAATTTTAAAGTTTGACACGTTGCCATGGCAACAGTATTTGATTTATCATCGACCCCTTTACATATTCTCATCGGCCGTGTTTTGACATTATTTTGATGAAGTTTGAAGATAATCAAGTAAAATTGAGAGGCTGATTTCAAAGGATTTTGAAAATGACACGCTTCCTGCTGCCAGTTGGTGGCGCTATAACTTTGACTCATAATAGTCACATTTATGGAATCGGCATCATACAACGAACAAACTGGTGAAGTTTCATAAGAATCAGGCAATGTGTGCAACAGTAATTAGACACTTCCTGTTTCTAATTTCTCGCCATAACTTTGTTGCCTTGCCACGGCCAAACCGTTCGAGATATCAAAAATCCCCTCGCAATTTAGCGTCCCCAATGTCTTGAGATCATGCTGACCGAGTTTGGTGACAATCCTATGGAAACCCTGGGAGGAGTACGTTAAATTCCAGAGCATGCACTTTTTAAACAGCCCTAAATATCTCACTTCCTGTTGCGTGGAGCCTATGACATAGAGTACAAAAGTTGTTTGGCTCAATGAGTTCTATATGTGTACCGAGTTTCATATCAATATGTGCAAGTATGTGTGCGCAGTACATCAAGTTTTCAAACTGTGTTCCAGGGGGCGCTGTAGATGCCCTGAACCACGCCCGGGTCCCAGCCTCTGTGGCGTCCGGACGACGGCAGATTCCAACGTGTGTGCAAATTTTCAAGAGTTTTTGAGTATGTTAAGGCCCCCAAAAGTGCCCCAACGGTTGAAAAAAAACAAAAAAAAAAAACAAATAAGAATCCTTAGAAGAACAATAGGGCCTTCGCCCTTTTGGGCTCGGGCCCTAATTAAAGCTGCGAGCAGCGATGAACGGGCCCTCGCACCTGGGCTCACCGCCGACCGGTGGCTTCAGGAAATCAGCAAACGGTGGGCAGTATGCTTTTAATACAGTAAATATAGAAAAAATATGTCATAAGTTCTTTAAATGTGCCAAACTTGCCGCTGCCAGATGGTGGCGCTATGCCTGTAACTAATTATTGGCATGTAGATGTGTTCAGGCCAGCACTATTATCAAACATATGAAGTTTGGTGCAGATTGACCTTGGTATGTTTGAGTTAGTGAAAGATATGATATATCCTGCTGCCAACAAGTGGCGCTATGATAATATCTGAATATTAGTTTTTAGGTGTCTTCAGGCCAGGACTCTTACCAAACCTGTGAATTTTGTGGCAGATCAGACATTTTATGGCTTAGTTATAACAACTTCTATGTCTATGCAGAAACATCAAACTTTGTCAGGCCACCACGGACATGCCCTTTAATGAAAACTCAAGATCTTCACAATTTAACATCTCTAAGGCCTCAAGATCAGACTGACCAAATATAATGTTGATTTAATTAAATGCAATCAATGCAAGGACTTCAGATAATGCCAACTGTGAACCAATATGCAAAATTTTCCCTATACTCTGATGATGATGATAAGAACATGATTCATGATGATAACAAAATGTTATTATTGCTTGCTTTACGTCCACCACTTCTGCCTAAATGTCATTGTTACCTATCTGTACAAGTTTTGTGTGGATATTGCTTTGCTGGTGACTCCTGTTATAAGACATCACTCTTAAGCGCTACATAACTAAGAATCAATAAGGAAAACGGTGCCCAGTTGGCACATGCATTCACAGTAACCCTCTGCTAGTTTGGATTTTAAGTTTACAGAATTGAAAGGGTTAGACTTTAAAATCAACACACAGACACATACACACAAAATATAAAATGTTGCCATTCAGTTTCATTTGTTAGCATTAACTATATTAGTTAACATGACCAATAAATAAATAGCATTTATTAATGTTAATTAATATTAAGCTAAAAAAAGTATTCATATATAGTTTATGTACTGTGAATTAACATGAACATGAACACAGTTCATGGGGGTGTACAGCAATACACAATAAAGTGCTCTATAAACGCTTCATTCTTTCAAAATATCTTTAAAAACAAGTTGAGTATTGAAATGGGGCGATATATATATATATATATATATATAACTCATCTTAAAATGGTATACTTTTCAGATGTTTTGAACAGATAACAGCAAAGCTTGTTTTGTTGTCCAAGTTTGTCTTGAAATTGTTAATTTAAATTTTATATTCAATAAATAACACTATGAAAATAAATGTCTATCAATGAAGATAAATCGCTAATGCTAAAAGTTGCATTTTTCTTAATCTTTTGCTATGTGACTGAATAGGACAAGTTCATGGTATAGTTCAGTAAAAAAAATAAAAAATACAAAAACAACAACTGCAAAATACAAACAATGAATGACTTAGTGACCCTTTATATTTTCTCAAAATATCAGACTCTCAAAGATCAGACGTATTTATTTCGATTACACTATATATATATGTGTGCATTTCTCAAAGATGGTCTATAGCAAGATAGCATGTTTCACTCTCTACCCCTCTCTCCCTCTCTCCCTTTCACCCATCCCCCCTTAAGCCACTCTAAATGTCATTCTGCAGTGACTGAACACAGTCAGTCAGGCAGAGTGAGGTTTCTGAGTTCTTTTTTTAATTTTCTTTAATTCATAGAAGCTTGAATAGTTTTGATATTACCAGCACTTGCTCAGAATGATTAGATCTCTGTGTGAAAAAAGTTTTAAAGAGTTTGGATGCTGCACTTTAAAGATATAAAAATATTTTTTACTATATCTTTAAAAAATCACCACGTCAACACCGTTCAAGATATCCAAAATCCGCTCGCAATTTAACATCTTCAGAATCTTCTCTTCATGTTAAAAAAGTTTGGTGTGAATAGCTGGTTGTTCTTAGAAGGAGTGTGAATTTGTTTACAGCCTGATTTTTCCAAAAAAAAAACACATTCAAATGGAAATAGCCGGCTTCCTGTTGGTCTTAGCTAATGAGTTTAATTTAGAAAGTTGTCCAGATTGATGAGAACAATATATGTACAGAGTTTGGTGACTGTAGGAAAAACTAACCCCCCAACTTTTGTCAAAAGATGGCGCTATAGAGTGCCTGCTCCACGCCCATTTATGACCTTTCGCCAGTGTCTAACTATCATTAATATTGATGTGTGTATTGAGTTTCATGAAATTCTAAGCATGTTATCTGCCTCGAAAAGACAGGCATCTAATTTTAAAGTTTGAGGAGAGGAGCATGCGTGAGCTGTGACGATCTCGCGAGACAACGGGTGTGATCCATCATGGCGGCGCGCTGAACGCACGCTGAACACAACTATAAACCAAAACAAACAAACCGATCTATATTTAAAACTACTAGTACACATTTCAA
The DNA here is from genome assembly GCF_049309525.1 of Garra rufa. Classification (NCBI taxonomy): domain Eukaryota; kingdom Metazoa; phylum Chordata; class Actinopteri; order Cypriniformes; family Cyprinidae; genus Garra; species Garra rufa. The sequence continues at coordinate 12,295,988 of NC_133369.1, read as the reverse complement.
CGCTTTAATATTAGAACCGGATTAAACCCAAAAGTGGAGACCTTGGAAAACTTCATAGACGACTACTTCAGCAGACTCATCAACATGCCACAACCAAAAAAGAAACAACCACGCCGGGAATACTCAGCAGAGTCAGAGGAAGATCCCACAACGACGACAATAGAGGTGGGTCTTCTAGAATCGATCAACAATAAACTGACAATTCTTGAAATACTCCATCAGGACATCAAAGATCTTAAATCCAGCCTCGACTTTAGTCAGTCCCAGATAGAGTCGCTGCAAAAAGAAAACAACGAAATGCATGCAAAATTATCAGAACTCACAACAACAATTAACAGTATCAAAACCGAAAATAAACTGCTGAAGGAATCCATATTAGACATTCAGTGCCGTAGTATGCGAGACAACTTGGTCTTCTCAGGCATACCAGAACAAACCCAAGATAACCCGGAACAAGCGATCAAAGATTTCATGCATTCTGCTCTCAAACTCCCAAAAGAAACGGTCGATAATATAACTTTCCACCGCGTTCATCGCCTCGGATCTATCAACAATAAAAACCCCGACACTAAACGTCCACGTCCCATCGTTGCAAAATTCGAACATTACAAACAGAAAGAACTCATCAAGAGCAAGGGTAAAGAACTGCGAGGAACCACATTCGGACTTAACGATCAGTTCCCACGAGTCATTCAGGACAGACGGAGAATATTAATCCCAATTATGAAACAGTTTCGTCAGAATGGAAGGAAAGCGGTCATCACGGTTGACCGACTATATGTTGATGGCCAGCTTTACAGAAACGACACTATATCCTGGTTATAGTTCCTAAATGGAAAACAAAAAACAAACAAATAAGGAAAAAAAAAAAAAAAAACGCCAATGATTGCAATACAAAATAATTCATAAACACCTGTTGACTACCGTCAAAATATGTTGTCTGTATTCTCATTTGCAACCAAGTGCTCTAATGGCTTCATGTTTTGTCTGTCTTGTATTGAATATGTCTTGTGTGTAGTTTTTTTGTTTAGATTATATAATAAGGTACAGACATTAAAACAAAACAACAAACTACCTTAATATAAAATGTCACATCTAAAACTGGTAAGCTGGAATGTACGGGGCATCAACTCACCAGCTAAAAGATCCAAAATTTTAAATCACATTAAAAAACTTAAGGCAGATATATGTCTATTACAAGAAACCCACCTTTTGGAATCAGAACATAAAAAATTAGCAAATACACATCTAACACAAATATACTCTGCATCTTACAACTCAAAGAAAAGAGGCGTAGCTATATTAATCAGTAAAAACATTGCAGTCTTTAATCAATCAGCTATATGTGACCCAGAAGGACGATACGTTATCATCAACATATCATTTAATAACAAAACAATAACTATCGCTAATATATATGGACCAAACACAGATGACCCCCAATTTTTCCATAATTTTTTCTCATCAGTAGCAAACCTTTCTCAGTCAGTTATCATAATTGGAGGTGACTTCAATACAGTTATTAATCCAACCCAAGACAAATCAAATACACCACCACAATTTAAGCCATGGCAGTCCACAGAAACCATTAAACAATACATGACTGACCTTGGTCTTGGCGATAGCTGGAGACTGAGAAACCAGAATTCAAGAGAATACACTTATTTTTCAGCAGTTCATAAATCATACTCGCGTATCGATTATTTCTTAACAAGCAACTCTCTCATCCCAGACATTTTAAATACAACAATTAATCCTATCATCATATCTGACCATGCCCCAGTCACTATAACTATCAATAATACAGATGTTGCAAAAAAATCATTTAGATGGAGGATGAATACATCACTGCTTAAAGACAAAGACTTTAATGAATATTTTAAAAAAGAATGGGCATTTTTCATGGAAACAAATAACATACCAGGCACTTCTGCATTAACTCTCTGGGAAACAGCTAAAGTTGTTTTAAGAGGAAAAATTATATCATACTCTACATATAAACTCAAAAAAGAACAAAAATTAGAAAAGGACTTAGAAAATAAAATACACACATTACACAATAGTTACTCCCGTAATCCTGATGAACAGATTTTAAAGGAGATTAACAAAACTAAAGATGATTATGAAGCTATTATAAATAAACGGATAGAATTTCAAAAACAATGTCTTAGACACACAATATTTGAGCATAGTAACAAATCAGGTAAATACTTAGCAAATTTACTCAAACGTAATCGAGAAAAAACACTAATCCCTATAATTAAGAACACAGAAGGAAAGACACTCCACACCATACAGGATATCAATGACACCTTTCGCACATTCTATAAACATCTGTATAGTAATGACAAAGATCCAAATACCAAAGACACTAATATATTCCTCAATAAAATAATCTTACCCAGTTTAACCTCAACACAAAGAGAATCATTAGATAAATCTATATCAGAAATTGAATATAAACAGGCTCTTGACTCACTATCAAACAACAAAGCACCAGGCTTAGATGGGTACCCACCTGAATTTTATAAACACTTCTGGTCAACTATATCACCATTATTCATGCAAATGACAACAGAAATTAAAAATACTTCTTCTATTCCAGCACATATGAACACAGCGTTAATTACAATTTTACTCAAACCAAATAAAGACCCAACATTATGCACTAGTTATCGCCCATTATCTCTTATTAATACAGATTTAAAAATAATAAGCAAAGCTTTAGCAACCCGTCTGGAATCAGTAATTACATCCCTCATTCATCCTGATCAAACAGGTTTCATAAAGGGACGCCAATCATCTAATAATACCAGACGATTATTCAATATAATGAACATATGTAAGCAAAATAAGGAAAAAACTATAATCATATCACTGGATGCAGAAAAAGCTTTTGATAAAGTTAATTGGCACTTTCTTTATACTACACTTAAAAAATTTGGATTTGGAGACTCTTTTATCAACTGGATTAAAACGTTATATAATACACCATTAGCTTCTGTTATAACAAATGGTAAAATATCCTCACCATTCCAACTTCAGCGAGGGACTCGACAAGGTTGCCCCCTATCTCCATTACTCTTCGCTTTATTTATAGAACCTCTGGCTACTGCAATAAGACAGAATGATAACATCCATGGAGTAATATCACATAACACTAATCATAAAATTTCTTTATATGCAGATGATATATTACTGTTTGTACAAAACCCCCAAATATCTCTCTCAGAAATAATTAAACTCATCAATAAATATTCGATTGTATCAGACTATTCCATAAACTGGACCAAATCAACAATTCTACCACTGAATATGAATTCACATGACACTAGTATACAGAATACGCCCTTCTCAATAAATAATATAACATATTTAGGAATAAAAATCTCCCAGAACCTATCTGACTTATTTAACCTTAATTTTATTTCACTACTAAAAATGATAGAAGATGACTTAACTAGATGGATGAACTTACCACTTTCCATTATAGGCCGCATTGCAACAGTTAAAATGTGTATACTACCAAAAGTCCTTTACTTATTTACCATGACACCTGTACAGCCAACTAAGAAATGGTTCACCTCATTAAATCAATCTATAAGCAAATTCTACTGGAAAAACAAGAAACCTAAAATAAGTTTACAAAAGTTACAAAAAAATAAAGCTCAAGGTGGTTTAGCAGCACCTAACTTTCAACATTATTACTTAGCATCTCATCTACAATACCTTTGCAAATGGATAAGACATGACACTACCCAAAACCCATGGCTAGAGTTAGAACAAGCAGAATGTAAAGACATTGCTATATCTGACCTCCCATCACTCACTAAAACAATTAAAAAACAAAATCTATTTTCAAACCCGATGATTAAAACAACTCTCACTGCTTGGCGGCAAACTAATACACTGACAAATCATGTGCTCACTCCACATATCAATTCACCCATATGGAATAACCCAGATTTTACTATCAACCATAGTCCACTCAGCAATAATAAATGGAAGGAGAAAGGCATCACACACTTACATCATCTGTTTCCGGGTAACAGCTTCATTACATTTACAGAATTAATGCAGAGATTTAATCTAGGAAAAGAACACTATTATTACTATCTACAAATTAAAAATTCTATTAAAACCACAACAGGAATCAATGATATAGCACAACCTCCCCCAATTTTAAAACGTATTAGCACAATCAGTAACACTACAAAGTCGCTTTCGAAATTATATGCTTTAATATCATCTATAGACACAAACACTGCTGCACCAGTCGAACAATGGGAAAAAGACCTTAATATCAGCACAGATAAGGAATTTTGGGAAACAGTTTGCGGAAATACTTTTATCTTTAGCACAAATACAAATATCCAATTAATTCAGTATAAAGTTGTACATAGAACACACATTACGCAACACAAGATGTTTAAAATGGGCTTAAGTAATTCTGACAGATGCACCAACTGCAGTTTAAATACACAAGACACCTATCTTCATGCAATTTGGTTATGCCCACCAGTTAATCAATTCTGGACAGATGTCACAAATAAATTAACAGAAATCTTCAAAACTATTATCCCAATGCTCCCAGTACTATGCCTCATCGGCGACACCTCTCAAATTAACCCAGCTTTTAAACACCCAGTTCCTTTACTCATGTCTCTAGCTATCGCCAAGAAAACTATATTACTTAACTGGAAAAATAAATGCCAAATTTCAGTTACACAATGGATACATCTGTTAAGGGAACATATCATTCAAGAACAACATACATCAAAAACACAAAACCAGTTACTCAGATTTAATACAACCTTCAGCCCTCTGCTTTCACCATTAAATATTGAATAAAACTAGCTGATGAGCTGATGCCCCAATTAAGCCGCAAGATTTATGATTGATGCCTTAAACTAATTTCATGATATACAAATACAAACAATGATGTTGTAATTATATGATAGCTGTATGATAACTGACTTTGATGACAATGAAATTTTTGTTTGTTTGTTTTTTTTGAATCTGGCATATTACTACTAATATTAATACTACTTCTGTTGTTATTATTATTATTATTATTATTATTATGGTCAACGGGGTTGGAGGCAGTGGTTGTATGTGTGTTATATTAATTTAGATAGCATATAAGCTTTCTGGGTGTTGCAGCTGCTTTGTCCCTGTCGGTGGGTCTGATTGGCACATCCTGTCGGCATGGGCTCTATCTGTGTCTTGGTTAAGGCAACCTGATCCCCCCAATTGCTGCTTCTGCCAGCATTGCCCCATATTACTGAGTCTGACGAAATCAAAATTGAAACTGTGCTGAATGCGGTGTCTTTGGTTGGGGAGCTGACTGATGAACACCAGGACTACGGCCAGTTTGCAACATAACAAGGGCTCAGTTACAATCAGTACTAATAATGAGCGGTCACCCATCGGGTCACGCACAGACTGGGGGAGCCTGTTCTGGAGGTGCATGGTGTGGTGGACCATTATATAAAATGCCATTCACTGGCATAGGAGTGGGGTCTAGTCACTGGCAGGGTGAGAAGCAAGGTGGAGGGACGGGGTGGATCGGGGACGTTGTTGGGGTCTGTGCCGATGTGTGTGTCCGATGGGTGTGTTGGATGCGCTCGCTGGCAGGGATGGGGCGGCTGCTGGACCAAAGGGGATGGGAGACATCATTTGCAATAATTATCAATAACTCTACCAATTAGTCTATTTCATACTAGTGTACTATTACTATTACAATCATCGATGCTCCCACTGCTTCCACCTCTGTGTCCACTACTGATTTCATTATATTATTATATTTCTACTAGGGCTCCTCTTAGTTATCTGTTCAGTCACGTAAAAAGTAGGATATCATCTGTCATTGCCGTTATTGTATCCTGGATCTGTCCCATTATACTGAAGTTAACATCTACTGCCCCGATTGCTGTTTAACATTGTATTATAATATCACTACTATTGTATATCGTATTGCTTCCTGTTCAATATTTAGTACAGTTATGTCTATAGTTAAATCTTTTCACTAAACAACACAGAAATCGAATGATTTAACTTATCTCTGTACCCATTCAAACTACCACATCCATACATTTACAGCTTGTTTTTTTTGTTTTTGTCCTAATTTTTGCTCCCATCTTCTTGTACTCTTTTTTTTTTTTCTTTGCTTTGTTTTGTCTTGTTTTACTTAGTTTTCTCCCCCTCTGTGTCTCATTTGCGTATATATGTGTATATATCTGTGTATATATCTGTGACTGGTCTCAGTCTATGTCATCATGTTGCTGTCTATCTATGTTTTATTGCGCTCAATAAAAAAAATAAATAAATAAATAAATAAAGTTTGACACGTTGCCATGGCAACAGCATTTGATTTATCATCGACCCCTTTACATATTCTTATCGGCCGTGTTTTGACATGATTTTGATGAAGTTTAAAGAAAATCAAGTAAAATTAAAGCTGCGAGCAGCGATGAACGGGCCCTCGCACCCGGGCTCACCGCCGACCGGTGGCTTCAGGAAATCAGCAAACGGTGGGCAGTATGCTTTTAAAACAGTAAATATAGAAAAAATATGTCATAAGTCATTTAAATGTGCCAAACTTGCCGCTGCCAGATGGTGGCGCTATGCCTATAACTGATTATTGGCATGTAGATGTGTTCAGGCCAGCACTATTATCAAACATATGAAGTTTGGTGCAGATTGACCTAGGTATGTTTGAGTTAGTGAAAATTATGATATATCCTGCTGCCAACAAGTGGCGCTATGATAATATCTGAATATTGGCCTTTAGATGTCTTCAGGCCAGGACTCTTACCAAACCTGTGAATTTTGTGGCAGATCAGACATTTTATGGCTAAGTTATAACAACTCAATGAAAACTCAAGATCCTCACAATTTAACATCTCTAAGGCCTCAAGATCAGACTGACCAAATATAATTTAATTAAATGCAATCAATGCAAGGACTTCAGATAATGCCAACTGTGAACCAATATGCAAAATGTTCCCTATACTCTGATGATGATAAGAACATGATTCATGATGATAACAAAATGTTATTATTGCTTGCTTTACGTCCACCACTTCTGCTTAAATGTCATTGTTACCTATCTGTACAATTTTTGTGTGGATATTGCTTTGCTGGTGACTCCTCCTGTTATAAGACATCACTCTTAAGCGCTACATAACTAAGAATCAATAAGGAAGACGGTGCCCAGTTGGCACATGCATTCACAGTAACCCTCTGCTAGTTTGGATTTTAAGTTTACAGAATTGAAAGGGTTAGACTTTAAAATCAACACACAGACACATACACACAAAATATAAAATGTTGCCATTCAGTTTCATTTGTTAGCATTAACTATATTAGTTAACATGACCAATAAATAAATAGCATTTATTAATGTTAATTAATATTAAGCTAAAAAAGTATTCATATATAGTTTATGTACTGTGAATTAACATGAACATGAACACAGTTCATGTGGGTGTACAGCAATACACAATAAAGTGCAACAAGTTGAGTATTGAAAGGGGCGATATATATATATATATATATATATATATATATATATATATATATATATATATAACTCATCTTAAAATTTTATAATTTTCAGATGTTTTGAACAGATAACAGCAAAGCTTGTTTTGTTGTCCAAGTTTGTCTTGAAATTGTTAATTTAAATTTTATATTCAATAAATAACTCTATGAAAATAAATGTCTATCAATGAAGATAAATCGCTAATGCTAAAAGTTGCATTTTTCTTAATCTTCTGCTATGTGACTGAATAGGACAAGCTCATGGTATAGTTCAGTAAAAAAATAAAAACATAAAAAAACAACAACTGCAAAATACAAACAATGAAAGACTTAGTGACCCTTTATATTTTCTCAAAATATCAGACTCTCAAAGATTAGACGTATTTATTTCGATTACACTATATATATATGTGCATTTCTCAAGGATGGTCTATAGCAAGATAGCATGTTTCACTTTCTACCCCTCTCTTCCCCTCTCCCTTTCACCCCTCCCCCCTTTAGTCACTCTAACTGTAATTCTGCAGTGACTGAACACAGACAGGCAGAGTGAGGTTTCTGAGTTCTTTTTTTAATTTTCTTTAATTCATAGAAGCTTGTATACATTTTTTATTTACAGCACTTGCTCAGAATGATTAGATCTCTGTGTGAAAAAAGTTTTAAAGAGTTTGGATGCTGCACTTTAAAGATATAAAAATATTTTTACTATATCTTTAAAAAATCACCACGTCCACACCGTTCAAGATATCCCAAATCCGCTCGCAATTTAACATCTTCAGAATCTTCTCTTCATGTTAAAAAAGTTTGGTGTGAACAGCTGGTTGTTCTTAAAAGTAGTGTGAATTTGTTTACAGCCTGATTTTTCCAAAAATCCACTTTCAAATCAAAATAGCCGGCTTCCTGTTGGTCTTAGCTAATGAGTTTGATTTAGAAAGTTGTCCAAATTGATGAGATTAATATATGTACAGAGTTTGGTGACTGTAGGAAAAACTAACCCCCAAACTTTTGTCAAAAGATGGCGCTATAGAGTGCCTGCTCCACGCCCATTTATGACCTTTTGCCAGTGTCTAACTATCATAAATATTGATGTGTGTGTTGAGTTTCATGAAATTCTAAGCATGTTAACTGCCTCGAAAAGACAGGAATCTAATTTTAAAGTTTGACACGTTGCCATGGCAACAGCATTCGATTTATCTTCGACCCCTTTACATATTCTTATCGGCCGTGTTTTGACATGATTTTGATGAAGTTTAAAGAAAATCGAGTAAAATTAAGAGGCTGATTTCAAAGCATTTTGAAAATGACACACTTCCTGCTGCCAGTTGGTGGCGCTATAACTTTGACTCATAATAGTCACATTTATGGAATCGGCATCATACGACGAACAAACTGGTGAAGTTTCATCAGAATCAGGCAATGTGTGCAACAGTAATTAGACACTTCCTGTTTCTCATTTCTCGCCATAACTTTGTCGCCTTGCCACGGCCAAACCGTTCGAGATATCAAAAATCTCCTCGCAATTTAGCGTCCCCAATGTCTTGAGATCATGCTGACCGAGTTTGGTGACAATCCCATGGAATTCCTGGGAGGAGTACGTTAAATTCCAGAGCATGCGCTTTTTAAACAGCCCTATATATCTCACTTCCTGTCAGGTGGAGCCTATGACATAGAGTACAAAAGTTGTTTGGCTCAGTGAGATCTACATGTGTACCGAGATTCATATGAATACGTGCAAGTATGTGTGCGCAGTACATCAAGTTTTCAAACTGTGTTCCAGGGGGCGCTGTAGAGGCCCTGAACCACGCCCGGGTCCCAGCCTTTGTGGCGTCCTGATGGCCGCAGATTCCGACGAGTGTGCAAATTTTCAAGAGTTTTTGAGTATGTTAAGGCCCCCAAAAGTGCCCGGAAGGTTGAAAAAAAATAAATAAATAAATAATAATAATAATTAAAGCTGCAAGCAGCGATGACCGGGCCCTCGCCGACTGTGCAGTCGCCATCCCGATAGCATCAGGAAAACGGTGCCCGCTTGGCACATGCATTCACAGTAACCCTTTGGACTAACCCTTACTGTCTCTCCTCCTCTCTGACTCATTCTCTTACCACCCATCCCCCCTCCTTACACTCAGCCAGTTACCACACAAACACACACATAGAGTGCAGAGCAGAGTGAGATCAGATATGTTTTTTTTATTTTTTCATTCGTGGAGTTTTGTATAAGTATGAAATTAACTGTGTTTGATCAGAATGAATAGTTATTTGTATGAAAAAAGTTTCAAAGAGTTAGGATGCTGCACTTTAAATATATAATGAATCATTGAAAATTGAAAATGGAAAATGAAATTCTAAGCACGCTATCTGCCTCAAAAACACAGGAAACAAATATTTGAATGTATTTTTATTTTTTTTTATTTGCCATGGCAACAGTATTTAATGCATCAGGGACGCCTTTACAGACTGTCATCGGCCATGTTCTTACATTATTCTGATGAAGTTTGAAGAAAATCGAGTACAAATAAATTGTTCGTTGTTCGTTCGTGTTTGTTAGTTCATTAACCATTGTTAAAAGAGACCCTATTTTAAATAGTAACCATGTTTTATGATCTACAACCATTTTTAAATATTATTTTAATGATCTATAAGCATCTGTAAAATAATTATAAACAAATATATTAAAAATAAATACATATTAACTTAGTTTATGTATTTGTTTCTCGTTCTAATTAAGTGATCTGAGCAGTATAGTGTCATACTTATAAGATTTTTTGTTCTATCAGTGAGAGTGTATACATGTATATAAATCATATAATTTTTCCTTAAAATATATATATATAAAAAAAAGATTTTAATGCTCTTTAAGCACCTATACAAAATAATTATGTAAAAGTACACTGACAATACAGTAAATATCAACTGATTCTATGGATTATTGTCATTCTTATACACTGAGAATGAGCTAAATAGCATTAAAGGGCAAATGATTCCTTATCTTATGAGGACCTCTAGTGTTCATCCCTGGTATTAGAGCCTTTAAAGGACAAACATATATTACACTTTTATAATGTTTTTGGGGCCTCTGAGCATGATAACATTTTGAAACTACTCAGATTCCCTAAGAATGTCTTGTTCTTTATAAGTTAAAAAGTTTTGATGAGTTAGAATAATGCAATTTAAAGATATATGAAGATTACTCTTAATCTTTTTTACTGTTACTTTCATAAATCACCACATCAACACCATTCAAGATATCCCAAAGCCGTTCACAATTTAGCATCTTCAGTATCTTGGCATCATGTTGAAAAAGTTTGGTGTGAGATGTCTGATTCTGCTATGAGTGATATGAATTTATTCACAGCTATATTTAAAAACACAGGAAACAAATGTAAAAGTTTGACACGTTGCCATGGCAACAGCGTTTGATGTATCAAGGACCCCTTCACAGATTCTCATCGGCCGTGTTTTGATATTATTCTGATGAAATTTGAAGCAAATTGAGTAAAATTAAGAGGTTGATTTAAAAGCGTTTTGCAAGCAACACACTTCCTGCTGCCAGTTGGTGGCGCTATAACTTTGACTCATAATAGTCACATCTCTGTGATCGGAATCATACGACGAACAAACTGCTAAAGTTTGGTCAAAATCAGATAAAGTGTGTCAAAATTATTAGACACTTCCTGTTTCTCATTTCTCGCCATAATTTGTCGCCCTGCCACGGCCAAACCGTTCGAGATACCAAAAATCCCTTGGCAATTTTGCATTCCCAATATCTTGAGATCATGCTGACCGAGTTTGGTGGCCATCGGTGGAAAGGTCTAGGAGTAGTATTTCAAATTCCACAGCTTGATTTTTCCAAAAATCCATATTTAACTAAAAATAGCTGACTTCCTGTTGGTCGTAGCTAATGGGTGTAAATTAGAAAGTTGTCCGGCTTGATGATTTCAATATATGTACCGAGTTTGGTGACTGTAGGACAAAGTAACCCCCCAACTTTTGTCAAAAGGTGGCGCTATGGAGCGCCTGCTCCACGCCCATTTATGGGCTTTTATCAGTGTTTAACTGTCATTAATACAGATGTGTGTGTTGAGTTTCATGAAATTCTAAGCATTTTAAGTGGCTCAAAAACACAAAAAACTAAAGTTAAAGTTTGACACGTTGCCATGGCAACATGATAAAAGTTATGGATAACGCCCTTCACAGATTATTATCGGTCGTGTTTTGACATTATTGTGATGAAGTTTGAAGCAAATTGAGAAAATTAAGAGGCTGAGTTTAAAGCGTTTCAAAAACGTCACGCTTTCTGCTGCCAGTTGGTGGCGCTATAACTTTGACTCATAATAGTCACATCTCTGTGATCGGCATCAGACGACGAACAAACTGCTGAAGTTTGGTCAAAATCAGACAAAGTATGTCAAAGTTATTAGGCATTTCCTGTTTCTCATTTCTCGCCATAAATTTGTCGCCCCGTCACGGTCAAACCGTTCGATATATCAAAAATCCCCTGGCAATTTTGCATCCCCAATGTCTTGAGATCATGCTGACCGAGTTTGGTGGCCATCGGTGGAAAGGCCTAGTAGGAGTATTTCAAATTCCATTGCATGCACTTTTTAGACATCCCTGAATAGCCGACTTCCTGTTTGGCGAAGCACGGACTATGAGTGTGAAATTTGTTTGGCCCGATGAGGTCTATATGTGTATGAATTTTGGTGACTGTAGGTCAACCGTTGTGCGCTCCAGAGCCCTTCAAAAGTCGCAATTTTTAACGCTGTGCCATGCCCCCCCCAGGTGACCCCCCCATGTCAAAGTCTGTCCGGCCCTGATGGCCGCAGGTTCCAATGTGTGTGCAAAGTTTCAAGAGTTTTCGTGTATGTTAAGGGACCCCAAATCCCCCAAAACATTGAAAAAAAAATAAAAATAATAATAATTAAAGCTGCAAGCAGCGATGACCGGGCCCTCGCCGTCTGTGCAGTCGCCATCCCGATAACATCAGGAAAACGGTGCCCAGTTGGCACATGCATTCACAGTAACCCTTTGGACTAACCCTTACTGTCTCTCCTCCTCTCTGACTCTTTCTCTTACAACCCATCCCCCCTCCTTACACTCAGCCACTTACCACACAAACACACACAGAGAAGAGTGAGATCAGATATGTTTTTTTTATTTTCTTTCATTCGTGGAGTTTTATATAATTATGAAATGATCTGTGTTTGATCAGAATGGATAGTTATTTGTATGAAAAAAGTTTCAAAGAGTTAGGATGCTGCACTTTAAATATATAATAAATCATTGAAAATGTAAAAATGAAAATGAAATTCTAAGCATGATATCTGCCTCAAAAACACAGGAAACAAATATTTGAATCTATTTTTTATTTTTATTTATTTGCCATGGCAACAGCATTTGATGCATCAGGGACGCCTTTACAGACTCTCATCATTTTTTTTTTTTTTCATTATTCTGATGAAGTTTGAAGAAAATCGAGTACAAATATATTGTTCGATGTTTGTTCGTGTTTGTTAGTTCATTAACCATTGTTAACAAAAGAGACCCTATTTTAAATAGTTACCATGTTTTATGGTCTACAATCATTTTTAAATTTTATTTTAATAATCTATAAGAATCTGTGAAATAATTATAAACAAATACATTAAAAATAAATACATATTTACTTAGTTGATTTTTTTGGTCTTTTTGTATTTGTTTCTCATTCTAATTAAGTGAACTGAGCAGTATAGTGTCATACTTATAAGATTTTTTGTTCTATCAGTGAGAGTGTATATATGTATTTAAATCATATAACTTTTCCTTAAAAGATAAAAAAAAAGATTTTAATGCTCTTTAAGCACCTATACAAAATAATTATGTATAAGTACACTGACAATACAGTACAAATCAACTGATTCTATGGATTATTGTCATTCTTATACACTGACAATGAGCTAAATAGCATTAGAGGTCAAACGATTCCTTATGTTATGAGGACCTCTAGTGTTCATCTCTGGTATTAGAGCTTTAATCTGACAAATTTATATAACACTTTTAATGTTTTTGGGGCCTCTGAGCATGATAACATTTTGAAACTACACGTATTTCCTAAGAATTTCTTGTTCTTTATATGTAAAAAGTTTTGATGAGTTAGAATAATGCAATTCAAAGATATATGAAAAAACTCTTCATCTTTTTTATTGTTACTTTCATAAATCACCACATCAATACCGTTCAAGATATCCCAAAGCCGTTCACAATATAGGGAACATTTTCCCAATATTCTGAGGATGACGATAAGAACAAGTAATTCATGATGATAACAAAATGTTATTATTGCTTGCTTTACGTCCACCACTTCTGCTTAAATGTCATCGTTACCTATCTGTCCAATTTGTGTGTGGATATTGCTTTGCAGGTGACACCTGTTATAAGACATCACTTTTAAGCGCTACATAACTAAGAATCAATTAGGAAAACGGTGCCCAGTTGGCACATGCATTCACATTAACCCTCAGCCAGTTTGGATTTAAAGTTTGAATTGAAAGGGTAAAATTTTAAAATCAACACACAGACACATACACACTAAATGTACAATTTTACCATCCAGTTTCATTTGTTAACATTAACTATATTAGTTAACATGAACAATAATTAAATAGCATTTATTAATGTTAATTAATATTAACCTAAAAAAGTACTCATATATTGTTTAAAGGTAAATTAGTATCTTTTAACATAGTGTATGTACTGTGAATAAACATGAACATGAACACAGTTCATGTGGGTGTACAGCAATACACAATAAAGTGCTCAATAAACCCTTCATTCTTTAAAAATATCTTTAAAAATCAAGTTGGGTATTGTAATGGGGCGATATATAAATATAACTCATCTTAAAATGGTACAATTTTCAGATGTTTTGAACAGATAACAGCAAAGTTTGTCTTGAAATTGTTAGTGTTTTTTTTATTCAATCTAAAATTTAAATTATGAAAATAAATGTCTATCAATGAAGATAAATCGCTCATGCTAAAAAGTTGTATTTTTCTTAATCTTTTGCTATGTGACTGAATAGGACAAGTTCATGGTATAGTTCAGTAAAAAATAAATAAACAACTGCAATATACAAAGAATGAAAGAGTTTGTGACCCTTTATATTTTCTTAAAGATCAGACTCTCAAAGTTCAGACATATTTATCTAGATTAAACTACAGCAATGTGTAATGTGCAATGAGCATCTTCCTCAAAGATGGTCTGAAGCAAAACAGCATGTTCCACTGGTCTCTCTCCCTTTCACCCCTCCCCCCTTCAGTCACTCTTAGTGTCAACACAGACAGTCAGCCCAGTGACAGCAGGTTACTGAGTTCTTATTTTAATTTTCTTTAATTCATAGAAGCGTGATTAGTTATGATATTACCAGCACTTGCTCATGATGATTAGATCTTTGTGTGAAAAAAGTTTTAAAGAGTTTGGATGCTGCACTTTAAAGATATAAAAAATTAGGGTTATGTTTTTTACTACATCTTTAAAAAATCACCACGTCAACACCGTTCAAGATATCCCAAATCCGCTCGCAATTTAACATCTTCAGAATCTTCTCTTCATGTTAAAAAAGTTTGGTGTGAAAAGCTTTTTTTTCTTAGAAGGAGTGTGAATTTGTTTACAGCCTGATTTTTCAAAAAATCCACATTCAAATCAAAATAGCCGGCTTCCTGTTGGTCTTAGCTAATGAGTTTAATTTAGAAAGTTGTCCAGATTGATGAGAACAATATATGTACAGAGTTTGGTGACTGTAGGAAAAACTAACCCCCCAACTTTTGTCAAAAGATGGCGCTATAGAGTGCCTGCTCCACGCCCATTTATGACCTTTTGCCAGTGTCTAACTATCATTAATATTGATGTGTGTGTTGAGTTTCATGAAATTCTAAGCATGTTATCTGCCTCGAAAAGACAGGAATCTAATTTTAAAGTTTGAGACGTTGCCATGGCAACAGCATTTGATTTATCATCGACCCCTTTACATATTCTCATCGGCCGTGTTTTGACATGATTTTGATGAAGTTTAAAGAAAATCAAGTAAAATTAAGAGGCTGATTTCAAAGCATTTTGAAAATGACACGCTTCCTGCTGCCAGTTGGTGGCGCTATAACTATGACTCATAATAGTCACATTTATGGAATCGGCATCATACAACGAACAAACTGGTGAAGTTTCATCAGAATCAGGCAATGTGTACAACAGTTATTAGACACTTCCTGTTTCTCATTTCTCGCCATAACTTTGTCGCCTTGCCACGGCCAAACCGTTCGAGATATCAAAAATCCCCTCGCAATTTAGCATCCCCAATGTCTTGAGATCATGCTGACCGAGTTTGGTGACAATCCTATGGAAACCCTGGGAGGAGTACGTTAAATTCCAGAGCATGCGCTTTTTAAACAGCCCTAAATATCTCACTTCCTGTTGCGTGGAGCCCATGACATAGAGTACAAAAGTTGTTCAGCTCGATGAGTTCTATATGTGTACCGAGTTTCATATCAATACGTGTAAGTATGTGTGCGCAGTACATCAAGTTTTCAAACTGTGTTCCAGGGGGCGCTGTAGAGGCCCTGAACCACGCCCGGGTCCCAGCCTCTGTGGCGTCCGGACGACGGCAGATTCCAACGTGTGTGCAAATTTTCAAGAGTTTTTGAGTATGTTAAGGCCCCCAAAAGTGCCCCAACGGTTGAAAAAAAAAAAAAAAAATAAGAACCCTTAGAAGAACAATAGGGCCTTCGCCCTTTTGGGCTCGGGCCCTAATTAAAGCTGCAAGCAGCGATGACCGGGCCCTCGCCGTCTGTGCAGTCGCCATCCCGATAGCATCAGGAAAACGGTGCCCAGTTGGCACATGCATTCACAGTAACCCTTTGGACTAACCCTAACTGTCTCTCCTCCTCTCTGACTCTTTCTCTTACCACCCATCCCCCCTCCTTACACTCAGCCACTTACCACACAAACACACATATAGAGTGCAGAGCAGAGTGAGATCAGATATGTTTTTTAATTTTCTTTCATTCGTGGAGTTTTGTAAAATTATGAAATGAACTGTGTTTGATCAGAATGAATAGTTATTTGTATGAAAAAAGATTCAAAGAGTTAGGATGCTGCACTTTAAATATATAATAAATCATTGAAAATTGAAAATGGAAAATGAAATTCTAAGCACGCTATCTGCCTTAAAAACACAGGAAACAAATATTTGAATGTATTTTTTATTTTTATTTATTTGCCATGGCAACAGCATTTGATGCATCAGGGACGCCTTTACAGACTCTCGTCGGCCGTGTTTTTACATTATTCTGATGAAGTTTGAAGAAAATCGAGTACAAATATATTGTTCGTTGTTCGTTCGTGTTTGTTAGTTCATTAACCATTGTTAACAAAAGAGACCCTATTTTAAATAGTTACCATGTTTTATGATCTACAACCATTTTTAAATATTATTTTAATGATCTACAAGCATCTGTGAAATAATTATATACAAATATATTAAAAATAAATACATATTAACTTAGTCGATGTATTTGTTTCTCATTCTAATTAAGTGAACTGAGCAGTATAGTGTCATACCTATAAGATTTTTTATTCTATCAGTGAGAGTGTATATATGTATATAAATCATATAATTTTTCCTTAAAAGATTAAAAAAAGATTTTAATGCTCTTTAAGCACCTATAAAAAATAATTATGTAAAAGTACATTGACAGTACAGTATATATCAACTGATTCTATGGATTATTTTCATTCTTATACACTGAGAATGAGCTAAATAGCATTAGAGGTCAAACGATTCCTTATCTTATGAGGACCTCTAGTGTTCATCCCTGGTACTAGAGCTTTAATCTGACAAATTTATATGACACTTTTAATGTTTTTGGGGCCTCTGAGCATGATAACATTTTGAAACTACACGTATTTCCTAAGAATTTCTTGTTCTTTATATGTAAAAAGTTTTGATGAGTTAGAATAATGCAATTTAAAGATATATGGAAATAACTCTTCATCTTTTTTACTGTTACTTTCATAAATCACCACATCAACACCATTCAAGATATCCCAAAGCCGTTCACAATTTAACATCTTCAGTATCTTGGCATCATGTTGACAAAGTTTGGTGTGCACTGTCTGATTCTGCTATGAGTGATATGAATTTATTCACAGCTATATTTTTCCAAAAATCCACATTCAAATCAAAATAGCTGACTTCCTGTTGGTCGTAGCTAATGGGTGTAAATTAGAAAGTTGTCCGGCTTGATGAGACCAATATACCGACCAAGTTTGATGTCTGTAGCTACAACTAACCCTCCAACTTTTGTCAAAAGGTGGCGCTATAGAGTGTCTTCAACAAATCACCACATCAACACCGTTCAAGATATCCCAAAGCCGTTCACAATATAGGGAACATTTTCCCTATATTCTGATGATGATGATAACAAAATGTTATTATTGCTTGCTTTACGTCCACCACTTCTGCTTAAATGTCATCGTTACCAATCTGTTCCATTTGTGTGTGGACATTGCTTTGCAGGTGACTCCTGTTATAAGACATCACTTTTAAGCGCTACATAACTAAGAAAGAATCAATTAGGAAAACTGTGCCCAGTTGGCACATGCATTCACAGTAACCCTCAGCCAGTTTGGATTTAAAGTTTACAGAATTGAAAGGGTTAGACTTTAAAATCAACACATAGACACATACACACAATATATACAATATTGCCATCCAGTTTCATTTGTTAACATTGTTGTTGAACAAAAATTAAACAGCATTTATTAATGTTAATTAATATTATGCTAAAAAAAGTATTCATATATTGTTTAAAGGTAAATTAGTATCTTTTAACATTACATTGTGTACAGCAATACACAATAAAGTGCTCTATAAACGCTTAATTCTTTCAAAATATCTTTAAAAATCAAGTTGAGTATTTTAATGGGGCGATATATATATATAACTGATCTTAAAATGATGGTTTTCAGATGTTTTGAAGAGATGACAGCAAAGTTTGTTTTGTTGTCAAAGTTTGTCTTGAAATTTTTAATTATTATAATTTTATATTTAATAAATAACACTATGAAAATATTGTCTACAATGAAGATAAATCACTCATGCTTAAAAGTTGTATTTTTCTTAATCTTTTGCTATGTGACTGAATAGGACAAGTTCATGGTATAGTTCAGTAAAAAATAAATAAAAAACAACAACTGCAAAATACAAACAATGAAAGACTTAATGACCCTTTATATTTTCTCAAAATATCAGACTCTCAAAGATCAGACATATTTATGTAATTAAAGTACATATATGTGCATTTCTTCCTCAAAGATGGTCTGTAGCATGGCTCACAGCTCTCTCACCCTCTCTGCCTCTCACCCCTCCCCCCTGCAATAATGAGCTTCTCTCAGCCTGACTGAACGCACATACATACAGTAGAGACATTCACCCAGAGTGACAGCAGGTTTCTGATTTCGTTTTTTAATTTTCATTAATTCATTGAAGCTTGTAGAAAATTTATATTAACAGCACTTGCTCAGAATGATTAGATCTCTGTGTGAAAAAAGTTGTAAAGAGTTTGGATGCTGCACTTTAAAGATATAAAAAAAATGACGGTTATGTTTTTTACTACATCTTTAAAAAATCACCACGTCAACACCGTTCAAGATATCCAAAATCCGCTCGCAATTTAACATCTTCAGAATCTTCTCTTCATGTTAAAAAAGTTTGGTGTGAATAGCTGGTTGTTCTTAGAAGAAGTGTGAATTTGTTTACAGCCTGATTTTTCCAAAAAAACACATTCAAATGGAAATATCCGGCTTCCTGTTGGTCTTAGCTAATGAGTTTAATTTAGAAAGTTGTCCAGATTGATGAGAACAATATATGTACAGAGTTTGGTGACTGTAGGAAAAACTAACCCCCCAACTTTTGTCAAAAGATGGCGCTATAGAGTGCCTGCTCCACGCCCATTTATGACCTTTTGCCAGTGTCTAACTATCATTAATATTGATGTGTGTGTTGAGTTTCATGAAATTCTTAGCATGTTATCTGCCTCGAAAAGACAGGAATCTAATTTTAAAGTTTGACACGTTGCCATGGCAACAGCATTTGATTTATCATCGACCCCTTTACATATTCTTATCGGCCGTGTTTTGCCATGATTTTGATGAAGTTTAAAGAAAATCAAGTAAAATTAAGAGGCTGATTTCAAAGCATTTTGAAAATGACACGCTTCCTGCTGCCAGTTGGTGGAGCTATAACTTTGACTTATAATAGTCACATTTATGGAATCGGCATCATACAACGAACAATCTGGTGAAGTTTCATCAGAATCCGGCAATGTGTGCAACAGTTATTAGACACTTCCTGTTTCTCATTTCTCGCCATAACTTTGTCGCCTTGCCACGGCCTAACCGTTCGAGATATCAAAAATCCCCTCGCAATTTAGCGTCCCCAATGTCTTGAGATCATGCTGACCGAGTTTGGTGACAATCGTATGGAAATCCTGGGAGGAGTACGTTAAATTCCAGAGCATGCGCTTTTTACACAGCCCTAAATATCTCACTTCCTGTTGCGTTGAGAAAATGACATAGAGTACAAAAGTTGTTCAGCTCAATGAGTTCTATATGTGTACCGAGTTTCATATGTGTACGTTCAAGTATGTGTGCTATATGGCCCTCAAAATTCCAGGGGGCGCTGTAGAGTCCCCTTGCCACGCCCCGGTACCAGCTTCTGTGACGTCCTGATGGCCGCAGATTCCGACATGTGTGCAAATTTTCAAGAGTTTTTGAGTATGTTAAGACCCCCTTAAGTGCCCGGAAGGTTAACAAAAAAAATAAAAAAAAATAAAAATAAGAATCCTTAGAAGAACAATAGGGCCTTCGCCCTTTTGGGCTCGGGCCCTAATAATTAAAGCTGCGAGCAGCGATGAACGGGCCCTCGCACCCGGGCTCACCGCCGACCGGTGGCTTCAGGAAAACAGCAAACGGTGGGCAGTATGCTTTTAATACAGTAAATATAGAAAAAATATGTCATAAGTCATTTAAATGTGCCAAACTTGCCGCTGCCAGCTGGTGGCGCTATGCCTATAACTGATTATTGGCATGTAGATGTGTTCAGGCCAGCACTATTATCAAACATATGAAGTTTGGTGCAGATTGACCTTGGTATGTTTGAGTTAGTGAAATATATGAGATATCCTGCTGCCAACAGGTGGGGCTATGATAATATCTGAATATTGGTCTTTAGGTGTCTTCAGGCCAGGACTCTTACCAAACCTGTGAATTTTGTGGCAGATCAGACAGTTTCAGGCTAAGTTATAACCACTTCTATGTCTATGCAGAAACATCAAACTTTGTCAGGCCACCACGGACATGCCCTTTAATGAAAACTCAAGATCTTCACAATTTAACATCTCTAAGGCCTCAAGATCAGACTGACCAAATATAATGTTGATTTAATTAAATGCAATCAATGCAAGGACTTCAGATAGATGCCAACGGTGAACCAGTATGCTACAAATTCCCTATTTTCTGATGATAAGAACATGTAATTCATGATGATAGCAAAATGTTATTATTGCTTCCTTTACATCCACCACTTCTGCTTAAATGTCATTGTTACCTATCTGAACAATTTTTGTATAATATATTTTTGTATAAAATCAATTTTTGTCATAACTAAGAATCAATAAGGAAGACGGTGCCCAGTTGGCACATGCATTCACAGTAACCATCTGCTAGTTTGGATTTTAAGTTTACAGAATTGAAAGGGTTACACTTTAAAATCAACACACAGACACATACACACAATATATAAAATGATGCCATCCAGTTTCATTTGTTAACATTAACTATATTAGTTAACATGAACAATAATTAAATAGCATTTATTAATGTTAATTAATATTAAGCTAAAAAAAAGTATTCATATATTGTTTAAAGGTAAATTAGTTTATGTACTGTGAATTAACATGAACATGAACACAGTTCATGTGGGTGTACAGCAATACACAAAGTGCTCTATAAATGCTTAATTCTTTCAAAATATCTTTAAAAATCAAGTTGAGTGTTTTAATGGGGCGATATATATATAACTGATCTTAAAATGATGGTTTTCGGATGTTTTGAACAGATAACAGCTAAGTTTGTTTTGTTGTCAAAGTTTGTCTTGAAATTTTTAATTATTATAATTTTATATTCAATAAATACCACTATGAAAATATTGTCTACAATGAAGATTATTCACTCATGCTTAAAAGTTGTATTTTTCTTAATCTTTTGCTATGTGACTGAATAGGACAAGTTAATGGTACAGTTCAGTAAAAATAAATAAAAAACAACAACTGCAAAATACAAAACAATGAAAGATTTAATGACCCTTTATATTTTCTCAAAATATCAGACATATTTATGTCGATTACGCTACAGCAATGTTCATCTTCCTCAAAGATGGTCTTAAGCAAAACAGCATGTTCCACTGGTCTCTCTCCCTTACACCCCTCCCCCCTTCAGTCACTCTTCAGTGACTCAATGGTGACTGAACACAGACAGGCACAGGCAGAGTGACAGCAGGTTTCTAATTTCTTTTTTTAATTTTCTTTAATTCATAGAAGCTTGCATAAAATTGATATTTACACCACTTGCTCAGAATGATAAGATCTCTGTGTGAAAAAAGTTGTAAAGAGTTTGGATGCTGCACTTTAAATATATAAAAAAATTACGGTTATGATTTTTACTACATCTTTAAAAAATCACCACGTCAACACCGTTCAAGATATCCCAAATTCGCTCGCAATTTAACATCTTCAGAATCTTCTCTCCATGTTAAAAAAGTTTGGTGTGAATACCTTATTTTTCTTAGAAGGAGTGTGAATTTGTTTACAGCCGGATTTTTCCAAAAATCCACATTCAAATCAAAATAGCCGGCTTCCTGTTAGTCTTAGCTAATGAGTTTGATTTAGAAAGTTGTCCAGATTGATGAGAACAATATATGTACAGAGTTTGGTGACTGTAGGAAAAACTAACCCCCCAACTTTTGTCAAAAGATGGCGCTATAGAGTGCCTGCTCCACGCCCATTTATGACCTTTTGCCAGTGTCTAACTATCATTAATATTGACGTGTGTGTTGAGTTTCATGAAATTCTAAGCATGTTATCTGCCTCGAAAAGACAGGAATCAAATTTTAAAGTTTGACACGTTGCCATGGCAACAGCATTTGATTTATCATCGACCCCTTTACATATTCTCATCGGCCGTGTTTTGACATTATTTTGATGAAGTTTGAAGAAAATCAAGTAAAATTAAGAGGCTGATTTCAAAGGATTTTGAAAATGACACGCTTCCTGCTGCCAGTTGGTGGCGCTATAACTTTGACTCATAATAGTCACATTTATGGAATCGGCATCATACAACGAACAAACTGGTGAAGTTTCATAAGAATCAAGCAATGTGTGCAACAGTAATTAGACACTTCCTGTTTCTCATTTCTCGCCATAACTTTGTCGCCTTGCCACGGCCAAACCGTTCGAGATATCAAAAATCCCCTCGCAATTTAGCGTCCCCAATGTCTTGAGATCATGCTGACCGAGTTTGGTGACAATCCTATGGAAACCCTGGGAGGAGTACGTTAAATTCCAGAGCATGCGCTTTTTAAACAGCCCTAAATATCTCACTTCCTGTTGCGTTCAGCCCATGACATAGAGTACAAAAGTTGTTTGGCTCAGTGAGATCTATATGTGTACTGAGTTTCATATCAATACGTGCAAGTATGTGTGCGCAGTACATCAAGTTTTCAAACTGTGTTCCAGGGGGCGCTGTAGAGGCCCTGAACAATGCCCGGGTCCCAGCCTCTGTGGCGTCCTGATGGCCGCAGATTCCGACGTGTGTGCAAATTTTCAAGAGTTTTTGAGTATGTTAAGGCCCCCAAAAGTGCCCAGAAGGTTTAAAAAAAAAAAAATAAAAAAAATTAAAGCTGCAAGCAGCGTTGACCGGGCCCTCGCCGTCTGGCAGTCGCCATCCCGATAGCATCAGGAAAACGGTGCCCAGTTGGCACATGCATTCACAATAACCCTTTGGACTAACCCTAACTGTCTCTCCTCCTGTCTGACTCTTTCTCTTACCACCCATCCCACCTCCTTACACTCAGCCACTTACCACACAAACACACACATAGAGTGCAGAGCAGAGTGAGATCAGATTTGTTTTTTAATTTTCTTTCATTCGTGGAGTTTTGTATAATTACGAAATGAACTGTGTTTAATCATAATGAATAGTTATTTGTATGAAAAAAGTTTCAAAGAGTTAGGATGCTGCACTTTAAATATATAATAAATCATTGAAAATTGAAAATGGAAAATAAAATTCTAGGCACGCTATCTGCCTCAAAAACACAGGAAACAAATATTTGAATGTATTTTGTATTTTTATTTATTTGCCATGGCAACAGCATTTGATGCATCAGGGACGCCTTTACAGACTCTCATCGGCCGTGTTTTTACATCATTCTGATGAAGTTTGAAGAAAATCGAGTACAAATATATTGTTCGTTGTTCGTTCGTGTGTTAGTACATTAACCAATGTTAACAAAAGAGACCCTATTTTAAATAGTTACCATGTTTTATGATCTACATCCATTTTTAAATATTATTTTAATGATCTATAAGCATCTGTGAAATAATTATAAACAAATATATTAAAAATAAATACATATTAACTTAGTTGATGTATTTGTTTCTCATTCTAATTAAGTGAACTGAGCAGTATAGTGTCATACTTATAAGATTTTTTATCCTATCAGTGAGATTGTATATATGTATATAAATCATATAATTTTTCCTTAAAAGATTAAAAAAAGATTTTAATGCTCTTTAAGCACCTATACAAAATAATTATGTAAAAGTACATTGACAGTACAGTCTATATCAACTGATTCTATGGATTATTTTCATTCTTATACACTGAGAATGAGCTAAATAGCATTAGAGGTCAAACGATTCCTTATCTTATGAGGACCTCTAGTGTTCATCCCTGGTATTAGAGCTTTAATCTGACAAATTTATGTGACACTTTTAATGTTTTTGGGGCCTCTGAGCATGATAACATTTTGAAACTACACGTATTTCCTAAGAATTTCTTGTTCTTTATATGTAAAAAGTTTTGATGAGTTAGAATAATGCAATTTAAAGATATATGAAAATAACTCTTCATCTTTTTTATTGTTACTTTCATAAATCACCACATCAACACCGTTCAAGATATCCCAAAGCCGTTCACAATTTAACATCTTCAGTATCTTGGCATCATGTTGACAAAGTTTGGTGTGAACTGTCTGATTCTGCTATGAGTGATATGAATTTATTCACAGCTATATTTAAAAAACACAGGAAACAAATGTTAAAGTTTGACATGTTGCCATGGCAACAGCATTTGATGTATCAAGGACCCCTTCACAGATTCTCATCGGCCGTGTTTTGATATTATTCTGATGAAGTTTGAAGCAATTTGAGTAAAATTAAGAGGTTGATTTAAAAGCGTTTTGCAAGCAACACACTTCCTGCTGCCAGTTGGTGGCGCTATAACTTTGACTCATAATAGTCACATCTCTGTGATCGGTATCATACGACGAATAAACTGCTTAAGTTTGGTCAAAATCAGATAAAGTGTGTCAAAATTATTAGACATTTCCTGTTTCTCATTTCTCGCCATAATTTGTCGCCCTGCCACGGCCAAACCGTTCGAGATACCAAAAATCCCCTGGCAATTTTGCATTCCCAATATCTTGAGATCATGCTGACCGAGTTTGGTGGCCATCGGTGGAAAGGTCTAGGAGGAGTATTTCAAATTCCACAGCTTGATT
Organism: Garra rufa; assembly: GCF_049309525.1. NCBI lineage: Eukaryota > Metazoa > Chordata > Actinopteri > Cypriniformes > Cyprinidae > Garra > Garra rufa. The sequence goes on along the minus strand of NC_133369.1, from coordinate 12,270,577 downwards.
TTTCCAAAAATCCATATTTAAATAAAAATAGCTGACTTCCTGTTGGTCGTAGCTAATGGGTGTAAATTAGAAAGTTGTCCGGCTTGATGAGTCCAATATATGTACCGAGTTTGGTGACTGTAGGACAAAGTAACCCCCCAACTTTTGTCAAAAGGTGGCGCTATGGAGCGCCTGCTCCACGCCCATTTATGGGCTTTTATCAGTGTCTAAATATCATTAATACAGATGTGTGTGTTGAGTTTCATGAAATTCTAAGCATTTTAAGTGGCTCAAAAACACAAAAAACTAAAGTTAAAGTTTGACACGTTGCCATGGCAACATGATAAAAGTTATGGATAACGCCCTTCACAGATTCTTATCGGTCGTGTTTTGACATTATTGGGATGAAGTTTGAAGCAAATTGAGCAAAATTAAGAGGCTGAGTTTAAAGTGTTTCAAAAACGTCACGCTTTCTGCTGCCAGTTGGTGGCGCTATAACTTTGACTCATAATAGTCACATCTCTGTGATCGGCATCAGACGATGAACAAACTGCTGAAGTTTGGTCAAAATCAGACAAAGTATGTCAAAGTTATTAGGCACTTCCTGTTTCTCATTTCTCGCCATAAATTTGTCGCCCCGTCACGGTCAAACCGTTCGAGATATCAAAAATCCCCTGGCAATTTTGCGTCCCCAATGTCTTGAGATCATGCTGACCGAGTTTGGTGGCCATCGGTGGAAAGGCCTAGTAGGAGTATTTCAAATTCCATTGCATGCACTTTTTAGACATCCCTGAATAGCCGACTTCCTGTTTGGCGAAGCACGGATTATGAGTGTGAAATTTGTTCGGCCCGATGAGGTCTATATGTGTATGAATTTTGGTGACTGTAGGTCAACCGTTGTGAGCTCCAGAGCCCTTCAAAAGTCGCAATTTTTAACGCTGTGCCATGCCCCCCCCAGGTGACCCCCCCATGTCAAAGTCTGTCCAGCCCTGATGGCCGCAGGTTCCAATGTGTGTGCAAAGTTTCAAGAGTTTTCGTGTATGTTAAGGCCCCCGAAATCCCCCAAAACATTGAAAAAAAAATAATAATAATAATAATAATCCTTAGAAAAACAATAGGGCCTTCGCCCTTTTGGGCTCGGGCCCTAAAAATAAGAAACCTTAGAAGAACAATAGGGCCTTCGCCCTTTTGGGCTCGGGCCCTAATTAAAGCTGCAAGCAGCGATGAACGGGCCCTCGCACCAGGGCTCACCGCCGACCGGTGGCTTTAGGAAAACAGCAAACGGTGGGCAGTATGCTTTTAATACAGTAAATGTAGGAAAAATAGATCAAAGTCACTTAAATGTGCCAAACCTCCTGCTGCCAGCTGGTGGCGCTATGCCTGTAACTGATTATTGACATGTAGATGGGTTCAGGCCAGCACTTTCATCAAACATATGAAGTCTGATGCAGATTGACCTTGGTATGTTTAAGTTAGTGCAAGATATGATATATCCTGCTGTCAATAGGTGGCGCTATGATAATATCTGAATATTGGCCTTAAGATGTCTTCAGGCCAGGACTCTTATCAAACATGTGAAGTTTGAGGCAGATTGGACATTTTATGGCTGAGTTATAACAACTTCTATGTCCATGACCAAACATCAAACTTTGTCAGGCCACCACGGACATGCCCTTCAACAAAAACTCAAGATCTTCGCAATTTAACATCACTAAAGCCTTTTTATTAGACTGACCGATTTTGGTGTTGATCTGTATAAATCTCTTGGAGGAGTTTGTTGTAGAGTACAGCATGACACTTCCTGTTGCCAGCAGGTGGCGCTATGACTAGAACTGAATATGGGAATGTAGATGTCTTCAGGTCAGGAGTGTTATCACACATGTGAAGTTTGGGACAGATCGGACATTGTATGCCTGAGTTATAGAAACTTCCTTTTTCATGGCGAAACATCGAAATTTGCGAGACCGATTTGGACACGCCCTCCAATGAAAACTCTAGATCTTTGCAATTTAACGTCACAAAGTGCTTTAGATTACACTCAGCAAATTTGGCGTTAATCCGGATAAATCTCTAGGAGGAGTTCGTTCAAGTACGAGGCCTGAAAATGGCAAAAATGACAAAATTTGCTGAGAAAATTAAAAATAATCGACTTCCTGTTGGGTGTCAAATTTTGCTCCAAGAGGCTTTTTTGTAGGTATTGGACCCTATTTTAAATAGTTACCATGTTTTATGGTCTACAAGCATTTTTAAATATTATTTTAATAGTCTATAAGCATCTGTGAAATAATTATAAAAAAATATATTAAAAATAAATACATATTAACTTAGTTGATTTTTTAGCCTTTTTGTATTTGTTTCTCATTCTAATTAAGTGAACTGAGCAGTATAGTGTCATACTTATAAGATACTTTGTTCTATCAGTGAGAGTGTATATATGTATTTAAATCACATAATTTTTCCTTAAAAGATAAAAAAAAATTTTTAATGCTCTTTAAGCACCTATACAAAATAATTATGTAAAATTACACTGACAGTACAGTACATATCAACTGATTCTATGGATTATTGTCATTCTTATACACTGAGAATGAGCTAAATAGCATTAGAGGTCAAACGATTCCTTATCTTATGAGGACCTCTAGTGTTCATCCCTGGTATTAGAGCTTTAATCTGACGAATTTATTTGACACTTTTAATGTTTTTGGGGCCTCTGAGCATGATAACATTTTGAAACTACACGTATTTCCTAAGAATTTCTTGTTCTTTATATGTAAAAAGTTTTGATGAGTTAGAATAATGCAATTTAAAGATATATGAAAATAACTCTTCATCTTTTTTATTGTTACTTTCATAAATCACCACATCAACACCGTTCAAGATATCCCAAAGCCGTTCACAATATAGGGAACATTTTCCCTATATTCTGATGATGATGATAAGAACATGTAATTCATGATGATAACAAAATGTTATTATTGCTTGCTTTACGTCCACCACTTCTGCTTAAATGTCATCGTTACCTATCTGTTCAATTTGTGTGTGGATATTGCTTTGCAGGTGACTCCTGTTATAAGACATCGCTTTTAAGCGCTACATAACAAAGAATCAATTTGGAAAACGGTGCCCAGTTGGCACATGCATTCACAGTAACCCTCAGCCAGTTTGGATTTAAAGTTTACTGAATTGAAAGGGTTAAACTTTAAAATCAACACACAGACACATGCACACAATATATAAAATTGCCAACCAGTTTCATTTGTTAACATTAACTATATTAGTTAACATGAACAATAATTAAATAGTATTTATTAATTTTAATATTAAGCCAAAAAAAGTATTCATATATTGTTTAATGGTAAAATAGTATATTTTAACATTAGTTTATGTTCTGTGAATTAACATGAACATGAACACAGTTCATGTGGGTGTACAGCAATACACAAAGTGCTCTATAAACGCTTCTTTCTTTCAAAATATCTTTAAAAATCAAGTTGAGTATTGTAATGGGGTAATGGGTTTCACTCTCTCTCTTCCTTTCACCCCTCCCCCCTTCAGTCTCTCTTAAGTTACTGTGACTCAACTACGCACACACACAGAGACCCAGAGTGACAGCAGGTTTCTGATTTCGATTTTTAATTTTCTTTAATTCATAGAAGCTTGTAAAAAATTTATATTTACAGCACTTGCTCAGAATGATAAGATCTCTGTGTGAAAAAAGTTGTAAAGAGTTTGGATGCTGCACTTTAAAGATATAAAAAAATTATGGTTATGTTTTTTACTACATCTTTAAAAAATCACTACGTCAACACCGTTCAAGATATCACAAATCCGCTCGCAATTTAACATCTTCAGAATCTTCTCTTCATGTTAAAAAAGTTTGGTGTGAATACCTTATTTTTCTTAGAAGGAGTGTGAATTTGTTTACAGCCTGATTTTTCCAAAAATCCACATTCAAATCAAAATAGCCGGCTTCCTGTTGGTCTTAGCTAATGAGTTTGATTTAGAAAGTTGTCCAGATTGATGAGAACAATATATGTACAGAGTTTGGTGACTGTAGGAAAAACTAACCCCCCAACTTTTGTCAAAAGATGGCGCTATAGAGTGCCTGCTCCACGCCCATTTATGACCTTTTGCCAGTGTCTAACTATCATTAATATTGATGTGTGTGTTGAGTTTCATGAAATTCTAAGCATGTTATCTGCCTTGAAAAGACAGGAATCTAATTTTAAAGTTTGACACGTTGCCATGGCAACAGCATTTTATTTATCATCGACCCCTTTACATATTCTTTATCGGCCGTGTTTTGACATGATTTTGATGAAGTTTAAAGAAAATCGAGTAAAATTAAGAGGCTGATTTCAAAGCATTTTGAAAATGACACGTTTCCTGCTGCCAGTTGGTGGCGCTATAACTTTGACTCATAGTAGTCACATTTATGGAATCGGCATCATACAACGAACAAACTGGTGAAGTTTCATCAGAATCAGGCAATGTGTTCAACAGTTATTAGACACTTCCTGTTTCTCATTTCTCGCCAAAACTTTGTCGCCTTGCCACGGCCAAACCGTTCGAGATATCAAAAATCCCCTCGCAATTTAGCGTCCTCAATGTCTTGAGATCATGCTGACCGAGTTTGGTGACAATCCTATGGAAACCCTGGGAGGAGTACGTTAAATTCCAGAGCATGCGCTTTTTAAACAGCCCTAAATATCTCACTTCCTGTTGCGTGGAGCCCATGACATAGAGTACAAAAGTTGTTCAGCTCGGTGAGTTCTATATGTGCACCGAGTTTCATATCAATACGTGCAAGTATGTGTGCGCAGTACATCAAGTTTTCAAACTGTGTTCCAGGGGGCGCTGTAGAGGCCCTGAACCACGCCCGGGTCCCAGCCTCTGTGGCGTCCGGACGACGGCAGATTCCAACGAGTGTGCAAATTTTCAATAGTTTTTGAGTATGTTAAGGCCCCCAAAAGTGCCCCAACGGTTGAAAAAAATAAATAAATTAAAGCTGCGAGCAGCGATGAACGGGCCCTCGCACCCGGGCTCACCGCCGACCGGTGGCTTCAGGAAATCATCAAACGGTGGGCAGTATGCTTTTATTACAGTAAATATAGAAAAAATATGTCATAAGTCATTTAAATGTGCCAAACTTGCCGCTGCCAGATTGTGGCGCTATGCCTGTAACTAATTATTGGCATGTAGATGTGTTCAGGCCAGCACTATTATCAAACATATGAAGTTTGGTGCAGATTGACCTTGGTATGTTTGAGTTAGTGAAAGATATGATATATCCTGCTGCCAACAAGTGGCGCTATGATAATATCTGAATATTAGTCTTTAGGTGTCTTCAGGCCAGGACTCTTACCAAACCTGTGAATTTTGTGGCAGATCAGACATTTTATGGCTAAGTTATAACAACTTCTATGTCTATGCAGAAACATCAAACTTTGTCAGGCCACCACGGACATGCCCTTTAATGAAAACTCAAGATCTTCACAATTTAACATCTCTAATGCCTCAAGATCAGACTGACCAAATATAATGTTGATTTAATTAAATGCAATCAATGCAAGGACTTCAGATAATGCCAACTGTGAACCAATATGCAAAATTTTTCCTATACTCTGATAATGATGATAAGAACATGATTCATGATGATAACAAAATGTTATTATTGCTTGCTTTACGTCCACCACTTCTGCTTAAATGTCATTGTTACCTATCTGTACAAGTTTTGTGTGGATATTGCTTTGCTGGTGACTCCTCCTGTTACAAGACATCACTCTTAAGCGCTACATAACTAAGAATCAATAAGGAAGACGGTGCCCAGTTGGCACATGCATTCACAGTAACCATCTGCTAGTTTGGATTTTAAGTTTACAGAATTGAAAGGGTTAGACTTTAAAATCAACACCCAGACACATACACAAAAAATATAAAATGTTGCCATTCAGTTTCATTTGTTAGCATTAACTATATTAGTTAACATGACCAATAAATAAATAGCATTTATTAATGTTAATTAATATTAAGCTAAAAAAAGTATTCATATAAAGTTTATGTACTGTGAATTAACATGAACATGAACACAGTTCATGGGGGTGTACAGCAATACACAATAAAGTGCTCTATAAATGCTTTCTTTCAAAATATCTTTAAAAATCAAGTTGAGTATTTTAACGGGGTGATATATATATATATATATATATATATATATATATATATATATATATATATATAACTGATCTTAAAATGATGGTTTTCAGATGTTTTGAAGAGATAACAGTAACGTTTGTTTTGTTGTCAAAGTTTGTCTTAATGTTTTATTATTATTATTTTATATTCAATAAATAACACTATGTAAATATTGTCTATCAATGAAGATAAATTGATCATGCTAAATAGTTGTATTTTTTAAAATCTTTTGCTATGTGACTGAATAGGACAAGTTCATGGTACAGTTAAGTAAAAAATAAATAAAAAACAACAACTGCAAAATACGAACAATGAAAGACTTAGTGACCCTTTATATTTTCTCAAAATATCAGACTCTCAAAGATCAGACATATTTATGTAATTACACTACATACAGTATGTGCATTTTTGTTCAAAGATGGTCTGTAGGATGGCTCTCTACTCTGTCACCCTCTCTGCCTCTCACCCCTCCCCCCTGCAATAATGAGCTTCTCTGTGCCTGACTGAACGCACACACATACTGTAGAGACATTCACCAGAGTGACAGCAGGTTTCTGAGTTATTTTTTAAATTTTCTTTAATTCATTGAAGCTTGTATAAAATTTATATTTCCAGCACTTGCTCAGAGTGATTAGATCTCTGTGTGAAAAAAGTTTTAAAGAGTTTGGATGCTGCACTTTAAAGATATAAAAAATTAGGGTTATGTTTTCTACTACATCTTTAAAAAATCACCACGTCAACACCGTTCGAGATATCCAAAATCCGCTCGCAATTTAACATCTTCAGAATATTCTCTTCATGTTGAAAAAGTTTGGTGTGAACAGCTGGTTGTTCTTAGAAGTAGTGTGCATTTGTTTACAGCCTGATTTTTCCAAAAATCCACATTCAAATCAAAATAGCCGGCTTCCTGTTGGTCTCAGCTAATGAGTTTGATTTAGAAAGTTGTCCAAATTGATGAGATTAATATATGTACAGAGTTTGGTGACTGTAGGAAAAACTAACCCCCCAACTTTTGTCAAAAGATGGCGCTATAGAGTGCCTGCTCCACGCCCATTTATGACCTTTTGCCAGTGTCTAACTATCATAAATATTGATGTGTGTGTTGAGTTTCATGAAATTCTAAGCATGTTAACTGCCTCGAAAAGACAGGAATCTAATTTTAAAGTTTGACATGTTGCCATGGCAACAGCATTCGATTTATCATCGACCCCTTTACATATTCTTATTGGCCGTGTTTTGACATGATTTTGATGAAGTTTAAAGAAAATCGATTAAAATTAAGAGGCTGATTTCAAAGCATTTTGAAAATGACACGTTTCCTGCTGCCAGTTGGTGGCGCTATAACTTTGACTCATAATAGTCACATTTATGGAATCGGCATCATACAAGGAACAAACTGGTGAAGTTTCATCAGAATCAGGCAATGTGTGCAACAGTTATTAGACACTTCCTGTTTCTCATTTCTCGCCATAACTTTGTCGCCTTGCCACGGCCAAACCGTTCGAGATATCAAAAATCTCCTCGCAATTTAGCGTCCCCAATGTCTTAAGATCATGCTGACCGAGTTTGGTGACAATCCCATGGAATTCCTGGGAGGAGTACGTTAAATTCCAGAGCATGCGCTTTTTAAACAGCCCTAATTATCTCACTTCCTGTTGCGTGGAGCCCATGACATAGAGTACAAAAGTTGTTCAGCTCGATGAGTTCTATATGTGTACCGAGTTTCATATCAATACGTGCAAGTATGTGTGCGCAGTACATCAAGTTTTCAAACTGTGTTCCAGGGGGTGCTGTAGAGGCCCTGAACCACGCCCGGGTCCCAGCCTCTGTGGCGTCCGGACGACGGCAGATTCCGACGTGTGTGCAAATTTTCAAGAGTTTTTGAGTATGTTAAGGCCCCCAAAAGTGCCCCAACGGTTGAAAAAAATAAAAAAATAAAATAAAAAAAAAACAAAAACAAATTAAAGCTGCAAGCAGCGATGACCGGGCCCTCGCCGTCTGTGCAGTCGCCATCCCAATAGCATCAGGAAAATGGTGCCCAGTTGGCACATGCATTCACAGTAACCCTTTGGACTAACCCTAACTATCTCTCCTCCTCTCTGACTCTTTCTCTTACCACCCATCCCCCTCCTTACCCTCAGCCACTTACCACACAAACACACACATAGAGTGCAGAGCAGAGTGAGATCAGATATGTTTTTTTTATTTTCTTTCATTCGTGGAGTTTTGTATAATTATGAAATGAACTGTGTTTGATCAGAATGAATAGTTATTTGTATGAAAAAAGTTTCAAAGAGTTAGGATGCTGCACTTTAAATATATAATAAATCATTGAAAATTGAAAATGGAAAATGAAATTCTAAGCACGCTATCTGCCTCAAAAACACAGGAAACAAATATTTGAATGTATTTTTTATTTTTATTTATTTGCCATGGCAACAGCATTTGATGCATCAGGGACGCCTTTACAGACTCTCGTCGGCCGTGTTTTTACATTATTCTCATGAAGTTTGAAGAAAATCGAGTACAAATAAATTGTTCATTGTTCGTTCGTGTTTGTAAGTTCATTAACCATTGTTAACCCTATTTTAAATAGTTACCATGTTTTATGATCTACAACCATTTTTAAATATTATTTTAATGATCTATAAGCATCTGTGAAATAATTATAAACAAATATATTAAAAATTAATACATATTAACTTAGTTGATGTATTTGTTTCTCATTCTAATTAAGTGAACTGAGCAGTATAGTGTCATACTTATAAGATTTTTTGTTCTATCAGTGAGAGTCTATATATGTATATAAATCATATAATTTTTCCTTAAAAGATTAAAAAAAGATTTTAATGCTCTTTAAGCACCTATACAAAACAATTATGTACACTGACAGTACAGTACATATCAACTGATTCTATGGATTATTGTCATTCCTATACACTGACAATGAGCTAAATAGCATTAGAGGTCAAACGATTCCTTATCTTATGAGGACCTCTAGTGTTCATCCCTGGTACTAGAGCTTTAATCTGACAAATTTATATGACACTTTTAATGTTTTTGGGGCCTCTGAGCGTGATAACATTTTGAAACTACACGTATTTCCTAAGAATTTCTTGTTCTTTATATGTAAAAAGTTTTGATGAGTTAGAATAATGCAATTTAAAGATATATGGAAATAACTCTCCATCTTTTTTACTGTTACTTTCATAAATCACCACATCAACACCGTTCAAGATATCCCAAAGCCGTTCACATTTTAACATCTTCAGTATCTTGGCACCATGTTGACAAAGTTTGGTGTGCACTGATTCTGCTATGAGTGATATGAATTTATTCAGCTATATTTTTCCAAAAATCCACATTCAAATCAAAATAGCTGACTTCCTGTTGGTCGTAGCTAATGGGTGTAAATTTTTTGCAAAAAAAAATCTGGTGATCAAAAATTATAGTAGTTAAGAACTGTTAGTTTTATGGACAGTTAGAATGTTTTGTATATGCAGACAAGGGCTTTATGATGGGCCTGATTTGAATTTAGAAAAAAAAATATTTCTTAAACATGTTTGAAGTTCTTAATAGATTTCACTGTTGCACATTTAGTCTTTTTATTTTTTTACAGTAATGTGCATTTTGCAGTTTGTTTACATGGTGTACATTGGATGCACATATTTATGACTTCTTGTTACAGTATTCATTCAAAATAAAAGTTGTTTAAAATAAACAACTGTGTGCTGTCACGTCATGACATGTGCACCCTATTATTAATGTAGATGTGTATTTCAGTAATAAACTTAAGTAGGGGAGTTTTAAGTTACCAGCATTTATATCAAAATAGTGATCCCATGTCTGCAAAACTAACATTTTAAATTAAATATTGATAGCTAATCGATATCAAATCGAATTGAATCGAATCGAAACCATAAAAATAACAATCGAATCGAATTGCCAAATTGGTCACAACACCCAGCCCTAATTCACATCCTAATGAATAAACAACCAAGAGTTTAAATATTCCCTTCTATCTCCTCCTCTCTGACTCTCTCTTTCCACCCATCCCCCCTCCCCACTCTCACCCTAACACTCAAAAAACACACACCCACTTACCACGCACACACATAAGTGCAGAGCAGAGAGGGATCAGATTTGTTTTTTAATTTTCATTAATTCATAGATCTTTGTATAATTATGAAATGAACGGTGTCTGATCAGAATGACTAGTAGTCTGTATGAAAAAAGTTTCAAAGACTTTGGATGCTGCACTTTAAAGATATAATAAAATTACGGCTATCTTTTTTTACTCCGATTTCAATCAATCACCACATCAACACCTTTCAAGATATCCTAAATCTGCTCGCAATTTAGAATCTTCAGAATGTTGGCATCATGTCAAAAAAGTTTGGTGTGAATTGGTTGGTTTTGCCGAGAGAAGTATATAAAATTAAACAGCCTGATTTTTACAAATATCCACATTCAAATCAAAATAGCCGACTTCCTGTCGATTGTAGCTAATGGGTGTAAATTAGAAATGTTTCTGGCTTGAAGAGATCAATATATGTACCGAGTTTGGTGACTGTAGGACAAACTAAACCCCCAACTTTTGTCAAAAGGTGGCGCTATGGAGCGCCTGCTCCACGCCCATTTATGGGCTTTTATCAGTGTCTAAATATCATTAATACAGATGTGTGTGTGAAGTTTCATGAAATTCTGAGTATTTTAAGTGGCTCCAAAACACAAAAAGCTAAAGTTAAAGTTTGACACGTTGCCATGGCAACATGATAAAAGTTATCGATAATGCAATTCACAGATTCTCATTGGCCATGTTTCAACATTATTGAGATGAAGTTTGAAGCAAATTGAGTAAAATTAAGAGGTTGATTTAAAAGCATTTAGAAAACGTTGCGCTTTGTGCTGCCAGTTGGTGGCGCTATAACTTTGACTCCTAATAGTCACATCTCTGTGATCGGCATCATAAGATGAACAAACTGCTGAAGTTTGGTCAAAATCAGACAAAGTGTGTTAAAGTTATTAGACACTTCCTGTTTCTCATTTCTCGCCATAACTTTGTCGCCCCGCCACGGCCAAACCGTTCGAGATATCAAAAATCCCCTGGCAATTTTGCGTCCCCAGTGTCTTGAGGTCATGCTGACCGAGTTTAGTGGCAATCGGTGGAAAGGCTTAGGAGGAGTATTTCAAATTCCATTGCATGCGCTTTTTAGACATCCCTGAATAGCTGACTTCCTGTTGGGCGAAGCACTGACTTTGAGCATGAAAGTTGTTCGGCCCGATGAGGTCTATATGTGTATGAATTTTGATAAATGTAGGTCAACCGGTGTGTGCTCCAGAGTCCCTCAAAAGTAAAATTTTTTAACGCTGTGCCACGCCCCCCCCAGGTGACCCCCCCATGTCAAAGTTTGTCCGGCCCTGATGGCCGCAGTTTCCAATGTGTGTGCAAAGTTTCAAGAGTTTTCGTGTATGTTAAGGGCCCCGAAATGACCCAAAACCTTGATGAAATAATAATAATAATAATTAAAGCTGCGAGCAGCGATGAACGGGCCCTCGCACCCGGGCTCACCGCCGACCGGTGGCTTCAGGAAAACAGCAAACGGGGGGCAGTATGCTTTTAATACAGTAAATGTAGGAGAAATATGTCAAAGTCACTTAAATGTGCCAAACTTGCCGCTGCCAGCTGGTGGCGCTATGCCTATAACTGATTATTGGCATGTAGATGTGTTCAGGCCAGCACTATTATCAAACATATGAAGTTTGGTGCAGATTGACCTTGGTATGTTTGAGTTAGTGAAATATATGAGATATCCTGCTGCCAACAAGTGGCGCTATGATAATATCTGAATGTTGGTCTTTAGGTGTCTTCAGGCCAGGACTCTTACCAAACCTGTGAATTTTGTGGCAGATCAGACATTTTCAGGCTAAGTTATAACCACTTCTATGTCTATGCAGAAACATCAAACTTTGTCAGGCCACCACGGACATGCCCTTTAATGAAAACTCAAGATCTTCACAATTTAACATCTCTAAGGCCTCAAGATCAGACTGACCAAATATAATGTTGATTTAACTAAATGCAATCAATGCAAGGACTTCAGATAAATGCCAACTGTGAACCAGTATGCTACAAATTGCCTATTTTCTGATGATGATAAGAACATGTAATTCATGATGATAGCAAAATGTTATTATTGCTTCCTTTACATCCACCACTTCTGCTTAAATGTCATTGTTACCTATCTGTACAATTTTTGTGTGGATATTGCTTTGCTGGTGACTCCTGTTATAAGACATCACTCTTAAGTGCTACATAACTAAGAATCAATAAGGAAGACGGTGCCCAGTTGGCACATGCATTCACAGTAACCATCTGCTAGTTTTGATTTTAAGTTTACAGAATTGAAAGGGTTACACTTTAAAATCAACACACAGACACATACACACAAAATATAAAATGTTGCTATCCAGTTTCATTTGTTAAAATTAACTATATTAGTTAACATGACCAATAAATAAATAGCATTTATTAATGTTAATTAATATTAAGCTAAAAAAAAGTACTCATATAAAGTTTATGTACTGTGAATTAACATGAACATGAACACAGTTCATGTGGGTGTACAGCAATACACAATAAAGTGCTCTATAAACGCTTCATTCTTTCAAAATATCTTTAAAAATCAAGTTGAGTATTTTAACGGGGTGATATATATATATATATATATATATATATATATATATATATATATATATATATATATATATAACTGATCTTAAAATTATGGTTTTCAGATGTTTTGAAGAGATAACAGTAATGTTTGTTTTGTTGTCAAAGTCTGTCTTAATTTTTTATTATTATTATTTTATATTCAATAAATAACACTATGTAAATATTGTCTATCAATGAAGATAAATTGATCATGCTAAAAAGTTGTATTTTTAAATCTTTTGCTATGTGACTGAATAGGACAAGTTCATGGTACAGTTAAGTAAAAAATAAATAAAAAACAACAACTGCAAAATACGAACAATGAAAGACTTAATGACCCTTTATATTTTCTCAAAATATCGGACTCTCAAAGATCAGACATATTTATGTAATTACACTACATACAGTACATGCATTTTTTGTTCAAAGATGGTCTGTAGGATGGCTCTCTACTCTGTCACCCTCTCTCCCTCTCTGCCTCTCACCCCTCCCCCCTGCAATAATGAGCTTCTCTGTGCCTGACTGAACGCACACACATACTGTAGAGACATTCACCAGAGTGACAGCAGGTTTCTGAGTTATTTTTTTAATTTTCTTTAATTCATTGAAGCTTGTATAAAATTTATATTTCCAGCACTTGCTCAGAATGATTAGATCTCTGTGTGAAAAAAGTTTTAAAGAGTTTGGATGCTGCACTTTAAAGATATAAAAAATTAGGGTTATGTTTTTTACTACATCTTTAAAAAATCACCACGTCAACACCGTTCGAGATATCCAAAATCCGCTCGCAATTTAACATCTTCAGAATCTTCTCTTCATGTTAAAAAAGTTTGGTGTGAACAGCTGGTTGTTCTTAGAAGTAGTGTGAATTTGTTTACAGCCTGATTTTTCCAAAAATCCACCTTCAAATCAAAATAGCCGGCTTTCTGTTGGTCTTAGCTAATGAGTTTGATTTAGAAAGTTGTCCAGATTGATGAGAACAATATATGTACAGAGTTTGGTGACTGTAGGAAAAACTAACCCCCCAACTTTTGTCAAAAGATGGCGCTATAGAGTGCCTGCTCCACGCCCATTTATGACCTTTTGCCAGTGTCTAACTATCATTAATATTGACGTGTGTGTTGAGTTTCATGAAATTCTAAGCATGTTATCTGCCTCGAAAAGACAGGAATCAAATTTTAAAGTTTGACGCGTTGCCATGGCAACAGTATTTGATTTATCATCGACCCCTTTACATATTCTCATCGGCCGTGTTTTGACATTATTTTGATGAAGTTTGAAGAAAATCAAGTAAAATTAAGAGGCTGATTTCAAAGGATTTTGAAAATGACACGCTTCCTGCTGCCAGTTGGTGGCGCTATAACTTTGACTCATAATAGTCACATTTATGGAATCGGCATCATACAACAAACAAACTGGTGAAGTTTCATAAGAATCAAGCAATGTGTGCAACAGTAATTAGACACTTCCTGTTTCTCATTTCTCGCCATAACTTTGTCGCCTTGCCACGGCCAAACCGTTCGAGATATCAAAAATCCCCTCGCAATTTAGCGTCCCCGATGTCTTGAGATCATGCTGACCGAGTTTGGTGACAATCCTATGGAAACCCTGGGAGGAGTACGTTAAATTCCAGAGCATGCGCTTTTTAAACAGCCCTAAATATCTCACTTCCTGTTGCGTTCAGCCCATGACATAGAGTACAAAAGTTGTTTGGCTCAGTGAGATCTATATGTGTACCGAGTTTCATATCAATACGTGCAAGTATGTGTGCGCAGTACATCAAGTTTTCAAACTGTGTTCCAGGGGGCGCTGTAGAGGCCCTGAACCACGCCCGGGTCCCAGCCTCTGTGGCGTCCGGACGACGGCAGATTCCGACGTGTGTGCAAATTTTCAAGAGTTTTTGAGTATGTTAAGGCCCCCAAAAGTGCCCCAACGGTTGAAAAAAAAAAAAAAAAAAAAAAAAAAAATAAGAACCCTTAGAAGAACAATAGGGCCTTCGCCCTTTTGGGCTCGGGCCCTAATAATCCTTAGAAAAACAATAGGGCCTTCGCCCATTCTGGGCTCGGGCCCTAATTAAAGCTGCAAGCAGCGATGAACGGGCCCTCGCACCCGGGCTCACCGCCGACCGGTGGCTTTAGGAAAACAGCAAACGGTGGGCAGTATGCTTTTAATACAGTAAATATATGAGAAATATGTCATAAGTCATTTAAATGTGCCAAACTTCCCATTGGCAGCTGGTGGCGCTATGCCTATAAATGGCATGTAGATGTGTTCAGGCCAGCACTATTATCAAACATATGAAGTTTGGTGCAGATTGACCTTGGTATGTTTGAGTTAGTGAAAGATATGATATATCCTGGTGTCAACAGGTGGCGCTATGATAATATCTGAATATTGGCCTTTAGGTGTCTTCAGGCCAGGACTCCTACCAAACCTCTGAAGTTTGAGGCAGATCAGACATTTTATGGCTGAGTTATTACACCTATGTCCATGGCAAAACATCAAACTTTGTCAGGCCGCCACGGACACGCCCTTTACTGAAACTCAAGATCTTCACAATTTAACATCTCTAAGGCCTCTAGATCAGACTGACCAAATATAATGTTGATTTCATTAAATGTCTAGGAGGAGTTTGCTATAAACCTAATCCCCTGCAAGGACTTCAGATAATGCCAACTGTGAACCAAATGTGAACATTTGCCCTATATTCTGATGATGATGATAAGAACATGTAATTCATGATGATAACAAAATGTTATTATTGCTTGCATTACATTCACCACTTCTGCTTAAATCGTTACCTATCTGTACAATTTGTATGTGGATATTGCTTTGCTGGTGACTCCTGTTATAAGACATCACTCTTAAGCGCTACATAACTAAGAATCAATTAGGAAAACGGTGCACAGTTGGCAAATGCATTCACAGTAACCCTCTGCTAGTTTGGATTTTAAGTTTACTGAATTGAAAGGGTTACACTTTAAAATCAACACAGAGACACATACACACAATATATAAAATGTTGCCATCCAGTTTCATTTGTTAACATTAACTATATTAGTTAACATGAACAATAATTAAATAGCATTTATTAATGTTAATTAATATTAAGCTAAAAAAAAGTATTCATATATTGTTTAAAGGTAAATTAGTTTATGTACTGTGAATTAACATGAACATGAACACAGTTCATGTGGGTGTACAGCAATACACAAAGTGCTCTATAAACGCTTAATTCTTTCAAAATATCTTTAAAAATCAAGTTGAGTGTTTTAATGGGGCGATATATATATAACTGATCTTAAAATGATGGTTTTCGGATGTTTTGAAGAGATAACAGCAAAGTTTGTTTTGTTGTCAAAGTTTGTCTTGAAATTTTTAATTATTATAATTTTATATTCAATAAATAACACTATGAAAATATTGTCTACAATGAAGATTATTCACTCATGCTTAAAAGTTGTATTTTTCTTAATCTTTTGCTATGTGACTGAATAGGACAAGTTCATGGTACAGTTCAGTAAAAATAAATAAAAAACAACAACTGCAAAATACAAACAATGAAAGATTTAATGACCCTTTATATTTTCTCAAAATATCAGACATATTTATGTCGATTACGCTACAACAATGTGCATCTTCCTCAAAGATGGTCTTAAGCAAAACAGCATGTTCCACTGGTCTCTCTCCCTTACACCCCTCCCCCCTTCAGTCACTCTTCAGTGACTCAATGGTGACTGAACACAGACAGGCACAGGCAGAGTGACAGCAGGTTTCTAATTTCTTTTTTTAATTTTCTTTAATTCATAGAAGCTTGTATAAAATTGATATTTACACCACTTGCTCAGAATGATAAGATCTCTGTGTGAAAAAAGTTTTAAAGAGTTTGGATGCTGCACTTTAAAGATATTAAAAAATTACGGTTATGTTTTTTACTACATCTTTAAAAAATCACCACGTCAACACCGTTCAAGATATCCCAAATCCGCTCGCAATTTAACATCTTCAGAATCTTCTCTTCATGTTTAAAAAGTTTGGTGTGAATACCTTATTTTTCTTAGAAGGAGTGTGAATTTGTTTACAGCCTGATTTTTCCAAAAATCCACATTCAAATCAAAATAGCCGGCTTCCTGTTGGTCTTAGCTAATGAGTTTGATTTAGAAAGTTGTCCAGATTGATGAGAACAATATATGTACAGAGTTTGGTGACTGTAGGAAAAACTAACCCCCCAACTTTTGTCAAAAGATGGCGCTATAGAGTGCCTGCTCCACGCCCATTTATGACCTTTTGCCAGTGTCTAACTATCATTAATATTGACGTGTGTGTTGAGTTTCATGAAATTCTAAGCATGTTATCTGCCTCGAAAAGACAGGAATCAAATTTTAAAGTTTTACACGTTGCCATGGCAACAGCATTTGATTTATCATCGACCCCTTTACATATTCTCATCGGCCGTGTTTTGACATTATTTTGATGAAGTTTGAAGAAAATCAAGTAAAATTAAGAGGCTGATTTCAAAGGATTTTGAAAATGACACGCTTCCTGCTGCCAGTTGGTGGCGCTATAACTTTGACTCATAATAGTCACATTTATGGAATCGGCATCATACAACGAACAAACTGGTGAAGTTTCATAAGAATCAAGCAATGTGTGCAACAGTAATTAGACACTTCCTGTTTCTCATTTCTCGCCATAACTTTGTCGCCTTGCCACGGCCAAACCGTTCGAGATATCAAAAATCCCCTCGCAATTTAGCGTCCCCAATGTCTTGAGATCATGCTGACCGAGTTTGGTGACAATCCTATGGAAACCCTGGGAGGAGTACGTTAAATTCCAGAGCATGCGCTTTTTAAACAGCCCTAAATATCTCACTTCCTGTTGCGTTCAGCCCATGACATAGAGTACAAAAGTTGTTTGGCTCAGTGAGATCTATATGTGTACCGAGTTTCATATCAATACGTGCAAGTATGTGTGTGCAGTACATCAAGTTTTCAAACTGTGTTCCAGGGGGCGCTGTAGAGGCCCTGAACAACGCCCGGGTCCCAGCCTCTGTGGCGTCCTGATGGCCGCAGATTCCGACGTGTGTGCAAATTTTCAAGAGTTTTTGAGTATGTTAAGGCCCCCAAAAGTGCCCAGAAGGTTTAAAAAAAAAAAAAAAAAAAAAAAAAATAAGAACCCTTAGAAGAACAATAGGGCCTTCGCCCTTTTGGGCTCGGGCCCTAATTAAAGCTGCGAGCAGCGATGAACGGGCCCTCGCACCCGGGCTCACCGCCGACCGGTGGCTTCAGGAAAACAGCAAACGGTGGGCAGTATGCTTTTAATACAGTAAATATAGAAAAAATATGTCATAAGTCATTTAAATGTGCCAAACTTGCTGCTGCCAGCTGGTGGCGCTATGCCTATAACTGATTATTGGCATGTAGATGTGTTCAGGCCAGCACTATTATCAAACATATGAAGTTTGGTGCAGATTGACCTTGGTGTGTTTGAGTTAGTGAAATATATGAGATATCCTGCTGCCAACAAGTGGCGCTATGATAATATCTGAATATTGGTCTTTAGGTGTCTTCAGGCCAGGACTCTTACCAAACCTGTGAATTTTGTGGCAGATCAGACATTTTCAGGCTAAGTTATAACCACTTCTATGTCTATGCAGAAACATCAAACTTTGTCAGGCCACCACGGACATGCCCTTTAATGAAAACTCAAGATCTTCACAATTTAACATCTCTAAGGCCTCAAGATCAGACTGACCAAATATAATGTTGATTTAATTAAATGCAATCAATGCAAGGACTTCAGATAGATGCCAACTGTGAACCAGTATGCTACAAATAAGAACATGTAATTCATGATGATAGCAAAATGTTGTTATTGCTTCCTTTATATCCACCACTTCTGCTTAAATGTCATTGTTACCTATCTGTACTATTTTTGTATAAAATTAATTGTTGTCATAACTAAGAATCAATAAGGAAGACGGTGCCCAGTTGGCACATGCATTCACAGTAACCATCTGCTAGTTTGGATTTTAAGTTTACAGAATTGAAAGGGTTACACTTTAAAATCAACACACAGACACATACACACAAAATATAAAATGTTGCCATCCAGTTTCATTTGTTAAAATTAACTATATCAGTTAACATGACCAATAAATAAATAGCATTTATTAATGTTAATTAATATTAAGCTAAAAAAAAGTATTCATATAAAGGTTATGTACAGTGAATTAACATGAACATGAACACAGTTCATGTGGGTGTACAGCAATACACAATAAAGTGCTCTATAAACGCTTCATTCTTTCAAAATATCTTTAAAAATCAAGTTGAGTATTTTAACGGGGTGATATATATATTTATAACTGTTCTTAAAATTATGGTTTTCAGATGTTTTGAAGAGATAACAGTAACGTTTGTTTTGTTGTCAAAGTTTGTCTTAATTTTTTATTATTATTATTTTATATTCAATAAATAACACTATGTAAATATTGTCTATCAATGAAGATAAATTGATCATGCTAAAAAGTTGTATTTTTTAAAATCTTTTGCTATGTGACTGAATAGGACAAGTTCATGGTACAGTTAAGTAAAAAATAAATAAAAAACAACAACTGCAAAATACGAACAATGAAAGACTTAGTGACCCTTTATATTTTCTCAAAATATCAGACTCTCAAAGATCAGACATATTTATGTAATTACACTACATACAGTATGTGCATTTTGTTCAAAGATGGTCTGTAGGATGGCTCTCTACTCTGTCACCCTCTCTGCCTCTCACCCCTCCCCCCTGCAATAATGAGCTTCTCTGTGCCTGACTGAACGCACACACATACTGTAGAGACATTCACCAGAGTGACAGCAGGTTTCTGAGTTATCTTTTTAATTTTCTTTAATTCATTGAAGCTTGTATAAAATTTATATTTCCAGCACTTGCTCAGAATGATTAGATCTCTGTGTGAAAAAAGTTTTAAAGAGTTTGGATGCTGCACTTTAAAGATATAAAAAATTAGGGTTATGTTTTTTACTACATCTTTAAAAAATCACCACGTCAACACCGTTCGAGATATCCCAAGTCCGCTCGCAATTTAACATCTTCAGAATCTTCTCTTCATGTTAAA
Source organism: Garra rufa (assembly GCF_049309525.1). NCBI lineage: Eukaryota > Metazoa > Chordata > Actinopteri > Cypriniformes > Cyprinidae > Garra > Garra rufa. Next base: position 12,250,562 of record NC_133369.1, on the reverse strand, counting down.
AAAGTTTGGTGTGAAAAGCTGGTTGTTCTTAGGAGTAGTGTGAATTTGTTTACTACCTGATTTTTCAAAAAATCCACATTCAAATCAAAATAGCCGGCTTTCTGTTGGTCTTAGCTAATGAGTTTGATTTAGAAAGTTGTCCAGATTGATGAGAACAATATAAGTACAGAGTTTGGTGACTGTAGGAAAAACTAACCCCCCAACTTTTGTCAAAAGATGGCGCTATAGAGTGCCTGCTCCACGCCCATTTATGACCTTTTGCCAGTGTCTAACTATCATTAATATTGATGTGTGTGTTGAGTTTCATGAAATTCTAAGCATGTTATCTGCCTCGAAAAGACAGGAATGTAATTTTAAAGTTTGACACGTTGCCATGGCAACAGCATTTGATTTATCATCGACCCCTTTACATATTCTTATCGGCCGTGTTTTGACATGATTTTGATGAAGTTTAAAGAAAATCGAGTAAAATTAAGAGGCTGATTTCAAAGCATTTTGAAAATGACACACTTCCTGCTCCCAGTTGGTGGCGCTATAACTTTGACTCATAATAGTCACATTTATGGAATCGGCATCATACAAGGAACAAACTGGTGAAGTTTCATCAGAATCAGGCAATGTGTGCAACAGTTATTAGACACTTCCTGTTTCTCATTTCTCGCCATAACTTTGTCGCCTTGCCACGGCCAAACCGTTCGAGATATCAAAAATCTCCTCGCAATTTAGCGTCCCCAATGTCTTGAGATCATGCTGACCGAGTTTGGTGACAATCCCATGGAATTCCTGGGAGGAGTACGTTAAATTCCAGAGCATGCGCTTTTTAAACAGCCCTAAATATCCCACTTCCTGTTGCGTGGAGCCCATGACATAGAGTACAAAAGTTGTTCAGCTCGATGAGTTCTATATGTGTACCGAGTTTCATATGAGTGCGTGCAAGTATGTGTGCGCAGTACATCAAGTTTTCAAACTGTGTTCCAGGGGGCGCTGTAGAGGCCCTGAACCACGCCCGGGTCCCAGCCTCTGTGGCGTCCGGACGACGGCAGATTCCGACGTGTGTGCAAATTTTCAAGAGTTTTTGAGTATGTTAAGGCCCCCAAAAGTGCCCCAACGGTTGAAAAAAAATAAAAATAAAAAAACAAAAAAAAAACAAAACAAATAAGAATCCTTAGAAGAACAATAGGGCCTTCGCCCTTTTGGGCTCGGGCCCTAATAAGAATCCTTAGAAGAACAATAGGGCCTTCGCCCTTTTGGGCTCGGGCCCTAAAAATAAGAATCCTTAGAAGAACAATAGGGCCTTCGCCCTTTTGGGCTCGGGCCCTAATAACCCTTAGAAGAACAATAGGGCCTTCGCCCTTTTGGGCTCGGGCCCTAATTAAGAGGCTGATTTCAAAGCATTTTGAAAATGACACGCTTCCTGCTGCCAGTTGGTGGCGCTATAACTTTGACTCATAATAGTCACATTTATGGAATCGGCATCATACAACGAACAATCTGGTGAAGTTTCATCAGAATCAGGCAATGTGTGCAACAGTTATTAGACACTTCCTGTTTCTCATTTCTCGCCATAACTTTGTCGCCTTACAACGGCCAAACCGTTCGAGATATCAAAAATCCCCTCGCAATTTAGCGTCCCCAATGTCTTGAGATCATGCTGGCCGAGTTTGGTGACAATCCTATGGAAATCCTGGGAGGAGTACGTTAAATTCCAGAGCATGCGCTTTTTAAACAGCCCTAAATATCTCACTTCCTGTTGCGTGGAGCCTATGACATAGAGTACAAAAGTTGTTCAGCTCGATGAGTTCTATATGTGTACCGAGTTTCATATCAATACGTGCAAGTATGTGTGCGCAGTACATCAAGTTTCAAACTGTGTTCCAGGGGGCGCTGTAGAGGCCCTGAACCACGCCCGGGTCCCAGCCTCTGTGGCGTCCGGACGACGGCAGATTCCAATGTGTGTGCAAATTTTCAATAGTTTTTGAGTATGTTAAGGCCCCCAAAAGTGCCCCAACGGTTGAAAAAAAAAAAATAAAAAAATAAAAAATAAGAATCCTTAGAAGAACAATAGGGCCTTCGCCCTTTTGGGCTCGGGCCCTAATAAGAACCCTTAGAAGAACAATAGGGCCTTCGCCCTTTTGGGCTCGGGCCCTAAAAAGAACCCTTAGAAGAACAATAGGGCCTTCGCCCTTTTGGGCTCGGGCCCTAATAAGAATCCTTAGGAAAACAAGAGGGCCTTCGCCCTTTTGGGCTCGGGCCCTAATAATAATAATAATAATAATAATAATAATAATAATAATAATAATAATAATTAAAGCTGCAAGCAGCGATGACCGGGCCCTCGCCGTCTGTGCAATCGCCATCCCGATAGCATCAGGAAAACGGTGCCCAGTTGGCACATGCATTCACAGTAACCCTTTGGACTAACCCTAACTGTCTCTCCTCCTCTCTGACTCTTTCTCTTACCACCCATCCCCCCTCTTTACACTCAGCCACTTACCACACAAACACACACATTAAGTGCAGAGCAGAGCGAGATCAGATATGTTTTTTTTTATTTTCTTTCATTCGTGGAGTTTTGTATAATTATGAAATGATCTGTGTTTGATCAGAATGAATAGTTATTTGTATGAAAAAAGTTTCAAAGAGTTAGGATGCTGCACTTTAAATATATAATAAATCATTGAAAATTTAAAAATGAAAATGAAATTCTAAGCACGCTATTTGCCTCAAAAACACAGGAAACAAATATTTGAAACTATTTTTAATTTTTATTTATTTGCCATGACAACAGCATTTGATGCATCAGGGACGCCTTTATGTGAAATAATTATAAACAAATATATTAAAAATAAATACATATTTACTTAGTAGATTTTTTTGGCCTTTTTGTATTTGTTTCTCATTCTAATTAAGTGAACTGAGCAGTATAGTGTCATACTTATAAGATTTTTTGTTCTATCAGTGAGAGTGTATATATGTATTTAAATCATATAATTTTTCCTTAAAAGAAAAAAAAAAAGATTTTAATGCTCTTTAAGCACCTATACAAAATAATTATGTAAAAGTAGACTGACAATACAGTACATATCAACTGATTCTATGGATTATTGTCATTCTTATATACTGAGAATGAGTTAAATAGCATTAGAGGTCAAACGATTCCTTATCTTATGAGGACCTCTACTGTTCATCCCTGGTATTACAGCTTTAATCAGACAAATTTATGTGACACTTTTAATGTTTTTGGGCCCTCTGAGCATGATAACATTTTGAAACTACACGTATTTCCTAATAATTTCTTGTTCTTTATATGTAAAAAGTTTTGATGAGTTAGAATAATGCAATTTAAAGATATATGAAAATAACTCTTCATCTTTTTCATTGTTACTTTCATAAATCACCACATCAACACTGTTCAAGATATCCCAAAGTTGTTCACAATATAGGGAACATTTTCCCAATATTCTGAGGATGATGATAAGAACATGTAATTCATGATGATAACAAAATGTTATTATTGCTTGCTTTACGTCCACCACTTCTGCTTAAATGTCATCGTTACCTATCTGTTCAATTTGTGTGTGGATATTGCTTTTCAGGTGACTCCTGTTATAAGACATCACTTATAAGCGCTACATAACTAAGAATCAATTAGGAAAACGGTGCCCAGTTGGCACATGCATTCACAGTAACCCTCTGCCAGTTTGGATTTAAAGTTTACAGAAATGAAAGGGTTACATTTTTAAATCAACACACAGACAAATACACACTAAATATACAACTTTACCATCCAGTTTCATTTGTTAACATTGTTAACATGAACAATAATAAATAGCATTTATTAATGTTAATTAATATTAACCTAAAAAAGTACTCATATATTGTTTAAAGGTAAATTAGTATCTTTTAACATAGTGTATGTACTGTGAATTAACATGAACATGAACACAGTTCATGTGGGTATACAACAATACACAATAAAGTGCTCAATAAACGCTTCATTCTTTCAAAATATCTTTAAAAATCAAGTTGGGTATTGTAATGGGGCGATATATAAATATAACTCATCTTAAAATGGTACAATTTTCAGATGTTTTGAACAGATAACAGCAAAGTTTGTTTTGTTGTCAAAGTTTGTCTTGAAATTGTTAGTGTTTTTTTTTTTTTTATTATTGAATCAAAAATTTTAATTATGAAAATAAATGTCTATCAATGAAGATAAATCGCTCATGCTAAAAAGCTGTATTTTTCTTAATCTTTTGCTATGTGACTGAATAGGACAAGTTCATGGTACAGTTCAGTAAAAAATAAATAAAAAAACAACAACTGCAATATACAAAGAATGAAAGAGTTCGTGACCCTTTATATTTTCTCAAAGATCAGACTCTCAAAGTTCAGACATATTTATGCAGATTAAACTATAGCAATGTGCAATGTGCAAATTGCATCTTCCTCAAAGATGGTCTTAAGCAAAACAGCATGTTCCACTGGTCTCTCTCCCTTTCACCCCTCCCCCCTTCAGTCACTCTTAGTGTCAACACAGACTGTCAGCCCAGTGACAACAGTTTACTGATTTCTTTTTTTAATTTTCTTTAATTCATAGAAGCTTGAATAATTATGATATTACCAGCACTTGCTCATAATGATTAGATCTCTGTGTGAAATTTTTTTTAAAGAGTTTGGATGCTGCACTTTAAAGATATAAAAAATTAGGGTTATGTTTTTTAAAAAATCACCACGTCAACACCGTTCAAGATATCCCAAATCCGCTCGCAATTTAACATCTTCAGAATCTTCTCTTCATGTTAAAAAAGTTTGGTGTGAATACCTTGTTATTCTTAGAAGGAGTGTGAATTTGTTTACAGCCTGATTTTTCCAAAAATCCACATTCAAATCAAAATAGCCGGCTTCCTGTTGGTCTTAGCTAATGAGTTTGATTTAAAAAGTTGTCCAGATAGATGAGAACAATATATGTACAGAGTTTGGTGACTGTAGGAAAAACTAACCCCCCAACTTTTGTCAAAAGATGGCGCTATAGAGTGCCTGCTCCACGCCCAATTATGACCTTTTGCCAGTGTCTAACTATCATTAATATTGATGTGTGTGTTGAGTTTCATGAAATTCTAAGCATGTTATCTGCTTCGAAAAGACAGGAATCTAATTTTAAAGTTTGACACGTTGCCATGGCAACAGCATTTGATTTATCATCGTACCCTTTACATATTCTTATCGGCCGTGTTTTGACATTATTTTGATGAAGTTTGAAGAAAATCAAGTAAAATTAAGAGGCTGATTTCAACGCATTTTGAAAATGACACGCTTCCTGCTACCAGTTGGTGGCGCTATAACTTTGACTCATAATAGTCACATTTATGAAATCGGCATCATACAACGAACAATCTGGTGAAGTTTCATCAGAATCAGGCAATGTGTGCAACAGTTATTAGACACTTCCTGTTTCTCATTTCTCGCCATAACTTTGTCGCCTTGCCACGGCCAAACCGTTCGAGATATCAAAAATCCCCTCGCAATTTAGCGTCCCCAATGTCTTGAGATCATGCTGACCGAGTTTGGTGACAATCGTATGGAAATCCTGGGAGGAGTACGTTAAATTCCAGAGCATGCGCTTTTTACACAGCCCTAAATATCTCACTTCCTGTTGCGTTAAGAAAATGACATAGAGTACAAAAGTTGTTCAGCTCAATGAGTTCTATATGTGTACCGAGTTTCATATGTGTACGTTCAAGTATGTGTGCTATATGGCCCTAAAAATTCCAGGGGGCGCTGTAGAGTCCCCTTGCCACGCCCCGGTACCAGCCTCTGTGACGTCCTGATGGCCGCAGATTCCGACATGTGTGCAAATTTTCAAGAGTTTTTGAGCATGTTAAGACCCCCTTAAGTGCCCGGAAGGTTAACAAAAAAAAAAAAAAAAAAAAAATTAAAGCTGCAAGCAGCGATGAACGGGCCCTCGCACCCGGGCTCACCGCCGACCGATGACTTTAGGAAAACAGCAAACGGTGGGCAGTATGCTTTTAATACACTAAATGTAGGAAAAATAGATCAAAGTCACTTAAATGTGCCAAACTTCCTGCTGCCAGCTGGTGGCGCTATGCCTATAACTGATTATTGGCATGTAGATGTGTTCAGGCCAGCACTTTCATCAAACATATGAAGTTTGGTGCAGATTGACCTTGGTATGTTTGAGTTAGTGAAAGATATGATATATCCTACTGCCAACAGGTGGCGCTATGATAATATCTGAATATTGGCCTTTAGATGTCTTCAGGCCAGGACTTTTACCAAACATGTGAAGTTTGAGGCAGATCGGACATTTTATGGCTGAGTTATAACAACTTCTATGTTCATGGCGAAACATCAAACTTTGTCAGGCCACCAAGGACACGCCCTTTGACGAAAACTCAAGATCTTCACAATTTAATATCTCTAAGGCCTCTAGATCAGACTGACCAAATATAATGTTGATATCATTAAATCTCTAGGAGGAGTTTGATACAAGTAATTTCCTGTTGCCAACAGGTGGCGCTGTGATTATAATAGAATATTGGCCTTCATATTGGTTCAGGCCAGGACTCTTATCAAACATGTGAAGTTTGAGGCAAATCGGACATTTTATGGCTGAGTTATAACAAGTTTTAGATCCATGGCGAGACCTCAAAATTTGTTAGGCCGCCACGGACACGCCCTTCAATGAAAACTCAAGATCTTCGCAATTTAACATCGCTAAAGCCTTTTTATTAGACTGACCGATTTTGGTGTTGATCTGATTAAATCTCTTGGAGGAGTTTGTTGCAGAGTACAGAATGACACTTCCTGTTGCCAGCAGGTGGCGCTATGAGTAAAACTGAATATGGGCATGTAGATGTCATCAGGTCAGGAGTGTTATCACACATGTGAAGATTGGGACAGATCGGACATTGTATGCCTCAGTTATAGCAACTTCCTTTTTCATGGCGAAACATCGAAATTTACGAGGCCGCCACGGACACGCCCTCCGATGAAAACTCTAGATCTTCACAATTTAATGTCAAAAAGGGCTTTAGATTAGGCTCAGCAAATTTGGCTTTGATCCGAATAAATCTGTAGGAGGAGTTCGTTCAAGTACGATGCCTGAAAATGGCAAAAATGACACAAATTTTGTTGAGAATATTAATATTAACCGACTTCCTGTTGGGTTCCGGATTTTGCTCCAAGAGGCTTTTTTGTAGGTTTTGGTGTGTTACATGTGTGTACCGATTTCCGTGCATGTACGTGAATCACAGCTGAAAGCGCACACCGCTGAAAATCTAAAGGTGGCGCTGTCGAGCCATTTTGCCACACCCACTTCTGAAACCCATATCAGACGTAAATTTTCGCCAGGTTTGATGTGTGTGCAAAGTTTTGTGAGTTTTCGGGCATGTTTAGGTCCTCTAAAATGCGATTCATTTTGGAGAATAATAATAATTAAAGCTGCAAGCAGCGATGACCGGGCCCTCGCCGTCTGTGCAGTCGCCATCCCGATAGCATCAGGAAAACGGTGCCCAGTTGGCACATGCATTCACAGTAACCCTTTGGACTAACCCTTACTGTCTCTCCTCCTGCAGAGCAGAGTGAGATCAGATATGTTTTTTTTTTCTTTCATTCGTGGAGTTTTGTATAATTATGAAATGAACTGTGTTTGATCAGAATGAATAGTTATTTGTATGAAAAAAGTTTCAAAGAGTTAGGATGCTGCACTTTAAATATATAATAAATCATTGAAAATTGAAAATGGAAAATGAAATTTTAAGCACGCTATCTGCCTTAAATATCACAGGAAACAAATATTTTAATGTATTTTTTATTTTTATTTATTTGCCATGGCAACAGCATTTGATGCATCTGGGCTTTTACATTATTCTGATGAAGTTTGAAGAAAATCGAGTACAAATATATTGTTCGTTGTTTGTTCGTGTTTGTTAGTTCATTAGCCATTGTTAACAAAAGAGACCCTATTTTAAATAGTTACCATGTTTTATGGTCTACAAGCATTTTTAAATATTATTTTAATAATCTATAAGCATCTGTGAAATAATTATAAACAAATATATTAAAAATAAATACATATTAACTTAGTTGATTTTTTGTTTGGCCTTTTTGTATTTGTTTCTCATTCTAATTAAGTGAACTGAGCATTATAGTGTCATACTTATAAGATTGTTTGTTCTACCAGTGAGAGTGTATATATATGTATTTAAATCATATAATTTTCCCTTAAAAGATAAAAAAAAGATTTTAATGCTCTTTAAGCACCTATACAAAATAATTATGTAAAAGTACACTGACAGTACAGTCTATATCAACTGATTCTATGGATTATTGTCATTCTTATACACTGACAATGAGCTAAATAGCATTAGAGGTCAAACGATTCCTTATCTTATGAGGACCTCTAGTGTTCATCCCTGGTATTAGAGCTTTAATTTGACAAATTTAAATGACACTTTTAATGTTTTTGGGGCCTCTGAGCATGATAACATTTTGAAACTACACGTATATCCTAAGGATTTCTTGTTCTTTATATGTAAAAAGTTTTGATGAGTTAGAATAATGCAATTTAAAGATAAATGAAAATATCTCTTCATCTTTTTTATTGTTACTTTCATAAATCACCACATCAACACCGTTCAAGATATCCCAAAGCCGTTCACAATATAGGGAACATTTTCCCAATATTCTGATGATGATGATAAGAACATGTAATTCATGATGATAACAAAATGTTATTATTGCTTGCTTTACGTCCACCACTTCTGCTTAAATGTCATTGTTACCTATCTGTCCAATTTTTGTGTGGATATTGCTTTGCTGGTGACTCCTGTTATAAGACATCACTCTTAAGCACTACATAACTAAGAATCAATAAGGAAGACGGTGCCCAGTTGGCACATGCATTCACAGTAACCCTCTGCTAGTTTGGATTTAAAGTTTACAGAATTGAAAGGGTTAGACTTTAAAATCAACACACAGACACATACACACAAAATATAAAATGTTGCCATCCAGTTTCATTTGAAACATTAACTATATTAGTTAACATGACCAATAAATAAATAGCATTTATTAATGTTAATTAATATTAAGCTAAAAAAAGTATTTATATATAGTTTATGTACTGTGAATTAACATGAACACAGTTAATGTGGGTGTACAGCAATACACAATAAAGTGCTCTATAAACGCTTCATTCCTTCAAAATATCTTTAAAAATCAAGTTGAGTATTTTAATGGGGCGATATATATATAACTGATCTTAAAATGATGGTTTTCAGATGTTTTGAACAGATAACAGCAAAGTTTTTGTTGTCAAAGTTTGTCTTGAAATTTTTAATTATTATAATTTTATATTTAATAAATAACACTATGAAAATATTGTCTACAATGAAGATAAATCACTCATGCTTAAAAGTTGTATTTTTCTTAATCTTTTGCTATGTGACTGAATAGGACAAGTTCATGGTATAGTTCAGTAAAAAATAAATAAAAAACAACAACTGCAAAATACAAACAATGAAAGACTTAATGACCCTTTATATTTTCTCAAAATATCAGACACTCAAAGATCAGACATATTTATGTAATTAAAGTACATATATGTGCATTTCTAACTCAAAGATGGTCTGTAGCATGGCTCTCTACTCTGTCACCCTCTCTGCCTCTCACCCCTCCCCCCTGCAATAATGAGCTTCTCTCAGCCTGACTGAACGCACATACATACAGTAGAGACATTCACCCAGAGTGACAGCAGGTTTCTGATTTCGTTTTTTAATTTTCATTAATTCATTGAAGCTTGTAGAAAATTTATATTAACACCACTTGCTCAGAATGATTAGATCTCTGTGTGAAAAAAGTTGTAAAGAGTTTGGATGCTGCACTTTAAAGATATAAATAAAATGACGGTTATGTTTTTTACTACATCTTTAAAAAATTACCACGTCAACACCATTCAAGATATCCAAAATCCGCTCGCAATTTAACATCTTCAGAATCTTCTCTTCATGTTAAAAAAGTTTGGTGTGAATAGCTGGTTGTTCTTAGAAGAAGTGTGAATTTGTTTACAGCCTGATTTTTCCAAAAAAACACATTCAAATGGAAATAGCCGGCTTCCTGTTGGTCTTAGCTAATGAGTTTAATTTAGAAAGTTGTCCAGATTGATGAGAACAATATATGTACAGAGTTTGGTGACTGTAGGAAAAACTAACCCCCCAACTTTTGTCAAAAGATGGCGCTATAGAGTCCCTGCTCCACGCCCATTTATGACCTTTTGCCAGTGTCTAACTATCATTAATATTGATGTGTGTGTTGAGTTTCATGAAATTCTTAGCATGTTATCTGCCTCGAAAAGACAGGAATCTAATTTTAAAGTTTGAGACGTTGCCATGGCAACAGCATTTGATTTATCATCGACCCCTTTACATATTCTTATCAGCCGTGTTTTGACATGATTTTGATGAAGTTTAAAGAAAATCAAGTAAAATTAAGAGGCTGATTTCAAAGCATTTTGAAAATGACACGCTTCCTGCTGCCAGTTGGTGGCGCTATAACTTTGACTCATAATAGTCACATTTATGGAATCGGCATCATACAACGAACAATCTGGTGAAGTTTCATCAGAATCAGGCAATGTGTGCAACAGTTATTAGACACTTCCTGTTTCTCATTTCTCGCCATAACTTTGTCGCCTTGCCACGGCCAAACCGTTCGAGATATCAAAAATCCCCTCGCAATTTAGCGTCCCCAATGTCTTGAGATCATGCTGACCGAGTTTGGTGACAATCCTATCGAAACCCTGGGAGGAGTACGTTAAATTCCAGAGCATGCGCTTTTTACACAGCCCTAAATATCTCACTTCCTGTTGCGTGGAGAAAATGACATAGAGTACAAAAGTTGTTCAGCTCAATGAGTTCTATATGTGTACCGAGTTTCATATGTGTACGTTCAAGTATGTGTGCTATATGGCCCTCAAAATTCCAGGGGGCGCTGTAGAGTCCCCTTGCCACGCCCCGGTACCAGCCTCTGTGGCGTCCTGATGGCCGCAGATTCCGACGTCTGTGCAAATTTTCAAGAGTTTTTGAGTATGTTAAGACCCCCTTAAGTGCCCGGAAGGTTAACAAAAAAAAAAAAAAAAAAAAAAAATAAGAATCCTTAGAAGAACAATAGGGCCTTCGCCCTTTTGGGCTCGGGCCCTAATAATAATAATAATAATAATAATAATAATAATAATAATAATAATAATAATAATAATAATAAACGGAGCAGATTCAATAGGGTCCTCACACCATCGGTGCTCGGGCCCTAATAAGAATCCTTAGGAAAACAAGAGGGCCTTCGCCCATTCTGGGCTCGGGCCCTAATAAAACTACTACTATTAATAATATTACATATTTTGTGTTAATAATAATATAAACTTTGTTGTTGACCCTGGGACATCATTCCTTATGTCTCATGAAATATAAGACAAACAGTAATCAATCACTGTATAATAATAATAATAATAATAATAATAATAATAAAACTACTACTATTAATAATATTACATATTTTGTGTTAATAATAATATAAACTTTGTTGTTGACCCTGGGACATCATTCCTTATATCTCATGAAATATAACACAAACAGTTATCAATTACTGTATAATAATATTAATAATAATAAAACTACTACTATTAACAATAAAAATTATATTATGGATAGTAAAATGAAATATTTTGTCTTAATAATAATATATAATTTGTTGTTGACCCTGGGACATCATTCCTTATATCTCATGAAATATAAGACAAAGAGTAATCTGTATAATAATAATAATAATAATAATAATAATAATAATAATAATAATAATAAAAACGACTACTACTAATAATAATATTACATATTTTGTGTTAATAATAATATAAAATTTGTTGTTGACCCAGGGACATCATTCCTTATATCTCTTGAAATATAACACAAACAGTAATCAGTCACTGTATAATAATAATAATAATAATAATAATAATCATAATAATAATAATAATAATAATCATAATAATAATAATAATCATAATAAAATAAATACTACTATTAATAATAAAAAATATATTATGAATAATAAAATGAAATATTTTGTGTTAATAATAATATAAATTTGTTGGTGTCCCAGGGACATCGTTCCTTATATCTCTTGAAATATAAGACAAACAGTAATCAGTCACTGTAGTATAATAATAATAATAATAATAATAATAATAATAATAATAAGAAGAAGAATAATTATTATTATTATTATTATTTTAATAATAACAATAATAATAATAATAATAATAATAATAATAATAATAACTAATAATAATAATAATATTACATATTTTGTGTTACTAATAATATAAAATTTGTTGTTGACCCAAGGACATCATTCCTTATATCTCATGAAATATAACACAAACAGTAATCAATCACTGTATAATAATAATAATAATAATAATAATAAAAATAATAATAATAATAATAATAATAACAACAACTACTAATAATAATATTACATATTTTGTGTTTCTAATAATATAAAATTTGTTGTTGACCCAGGGACATCATTCCTTATATCTCATGAAATATAACACAAACAGTAATCAATCACTGTATAATAATAATAATAATAATAATAATAATAATAATAATAACAACTACTACTAATAATAATATTACATATTTTGTGTTACTAATAATATAAAATTTGTTGTTGACCCAGGGACATCATTCCTTATATCTCATGAAATATAAGACAAACAGTTATCAATTACTGTATATTAATAATAATAATAATAATAATAATGCAATAAAACTATTACTATTAATAATAAAAATTATATTATGTATTCAGTCACTGTATAATAATAATAATAATAATAATAATAATAATAATTATCATTATTATTATTTTAATAATAATAATAATTAGTATTATTATTTTGATAATAATAATAATTAGTATTATTATTTTGATATAATAATAATAATAATAATAATAATAATAACTAGGGCTGTCCCCGACTATGAATTTTCATAGTCGAATCAGAATTTTCTAATCTTTCTATAGTCGACCGATAGTCGAATCATCTAGGCCTATGTGTGTGTGTGTGTGTGTGTGTGTGTGTGTGTGTGTGTGTGTGTGAATGGGTTGGGAGGGGCACGACACTATAGTCAGCAGGAGGGTAAAACTATTTTTATTTTATTTTACACACTGCACACAGCAACAACTTTTAATAAAGCGACCAAAACTGCCTGCCAACTGACAGACGAACTTATTTAGGTTTAAATAAAAACACCGAACGCGTCTTTTAGTTCTAAAAACGCGAGGCGCACAGCACTGCCTTTTTTGGTGACTTTTAATAATCAAAGGATTATAGTGCGAGCGCTCTAAAATCTTAGTTTTTTACTGTTAAGTAAACTGTCATATTAGCAGAAACCCTAAATAATACAGCTCCGGGTTACCCACGATAGACACCAAAGGTTTCTCCTCCATTTCTTGCAGTCTCCGGACTTTTTAAGCAACGGTAAACTTTCGTCACCACAACAGAAGGCCCGCCTCTCCATTCATTCGATTGGACAATGGAAAAGAACGCGAATGATGTTGGGCGTTTTTCCGCTCAGAGTTGATTTTTTTTCAACTTCAGGAGCTCAGAGCGCTCCTGCAAAAACGCGAGGCGCAGCAGGCGGCGAAAACGCGAGGCGCCGGGAGCGCATAAACAGCGCGCAGAACGCTCACTGCCAACAGAAAACCATTCAAAAGAGGCGCCTCCAACTGCAAAAACGCGTTCGGTGTGATCGCGGCCTAATACCTGCCGTCAAGATGGTCCTCATCTCGTCATGGATCAGGGAAAGTGCAAATTAAATCTGTCACAGGGGTGGTTGGATTTATTCACAAACACGTTAAAAATATTTATTGAATGCTTCTTTCTTTTCACTTTTGTTTTTACTGCATTATCATAATCAAAGGCTGTATATAACTTAATATAACCGTACAAAACCAGTAGTTCTGTGTGCAATTAGACATTGAGCACCCCCATATTGCCAAAATGGTATGATGCTCGTTTCACCCGCGAAGATTCGACTGTGAGATCGGTGGTCGAATCGAGATAGGGCCGATTGCAGAACAGCAGAACCATACGTCACAGCAGTCACACGGCAGCAGCGCCACGGCAGCAGGCTCAGACGGTAGTGGGCGGAGTCTCCATCTGAGATCGAAAGTGGGTGAAAATAATGATCGACTTATAGACCTTTTTCCTGATTAAACGATGAGCGCCGCCATTACGAATTCTAACGTCAGATTGAATGCTT